>NC_061509.1:244443373-244639677 GCF_022539505.1 Lolium rigidum | reverse complement strand
TACACTTGAAACACGACACATTGACCGCCTAAGGCACACGAGTGCAGAAAAAATGGCCAAACTTGCAGTAGCCTCGCGACCGCGACCGGCACCATCAAGGGCCGGTAGTACCAGCCTCTCCACTCCCGTGCTCAGCACCCTTGCTGCTCCGTGCTGCACGCCTTGCGCCTGGGCGGTAGTACTGCTGGGGCTGGTTGGTACTACCGGCCCAAGCCAAGCCAGCCCCAACGGGCAGATTTTGGCAGCCCCTATTTAAGTATTTTTACTCTCTCTTTTGGTGTTGTTTCTTCTTCCTCCTCTCTCTCAAGCTCACCACCATTGTTGTTGACTTTTTGTGAGCTTGATCTCTCTCTCCCTAACCAATGATTCTTGCATCTATTTGAGAGAAAGATTGAGCAGATCTAGATCCACACTTTGACCAAACCAAATCATCTTTTTGTGAGTGAATCTTTGGGATCTAGATCTTGGGGAATTTGGTGTTGTCCTTTTGGTTCTTCCTCTCTTATTCCCCCAGTAGCTTTAGTAGCTCTGTTGGAATTTTAGAGTGAAGGATTTGGACATCTTTGTGGTGTTCTTACCATTGCATTTGGTGTATCGGTTTGACTTCTCCGCGGTGATACGTGGAGGTGAAAGTTTGTGAGATATTCACTTCAGGAGCTTGTTCCCAGAGCTTGTTCCTCTTGGGTCTTTGGACCCTAGATGGCTTAGTGGTCTTTGTGGTGTTCTTGGGGACTCTAATTAAGTTGTGGAAACTCGTCAAGGGCAAGGCCTTTGTGGCGATTTATTGGGAGCCTCCAATTAAGTTGTGGAGATAGCCCCAAGCTTTGTGCGGGTTCGGTGACCATCCTAAGGTTCCATAGTGGATCGAGGTGGCGTGTAGTTGACGTGGGAGTTAGAAATCTTTGTGGTGTAGCTTTTCTTCAGTTCCCCGGCAACGGCGCCAGAAAATATACTTGATGGGGTGTATTTCACACGTTCGTTGGGCAACCCCAAGAGGAAGGTATGATGCGCACAGCAGCAAGTTTTCCCTCAGAAAGAAACCAAGGTTTATCGAACCAGGAGGATCCAAGAAGCACGTTGAAGGTTGATGGCGGCGGGATGTAGTGCGGCGCAACACCGAGGGATTCCGGCGCCAACATGGAACCTGCACAACACAACCAAAGTACTTTGCCCCAACGAAACGGTGAGGTTGTCAATCTCACCGGCTTGCTGTAACAAAGGATTAACCGAATTGTGTGGAAGATGATTGTTTGCAGAGAAAACGGTAAAACAAGTATTGCGAGCAGATTTGTATTTCGGTATTAAAAGAATGGACCGGGGTCCACGAGTTCACTAGAGGTGTCTCTCCCATAAGATAAAAGCATGTTGGGTGAACAAATTACGGTCGGGCAATTGACAAATAGAGAGGGCATAACAATGCACATACATGTCATGATAAGTATAGTGAGATTTAATTGGGCATTACGACAAAGTACATAGACCGCCATCCAAGCTGCATCTATGCCTAAAAAGTCCACCTTCGAGGTTATCGTCCGAACCCCTCCGAGTATTAAGTTGCAAAGCAACGAGACAATTGCATTAAGTATGGTGCGTAATGTAATCAATAACTACATCCTCGGACATAGCATCAATGTTTTATCCCTAGTGGCAACAGCACAACACAACCTTAGAACTTTCGCATCATCGTCCCGGTGTCAATGCGAGGCATGAACCCACTATCGAGCATAAATACTCCCTCTTGGAGTTACTAGCATCAACTTGGCCAGAGCCTCTACTAATAACGGAGAGCATGCAAGATCATAAACAACACATATGCAATAACTTGATAATTAACATAACATGGTATTCTCTATCCATCGGATCCCGACAAACACAACATAGAGTATTACGAGATAGATGATCTTGATCATGTTAGGCAGCTCACAAGATCCAACAATGAAGCACAATGAGGAGAAGACAACCATCTAGCTACTGCTATGGACCCATAGTCCGGGGGTGAACTACTCACTCATCACTCCGGAGGCGACCATGGCGGCGTAGAGTCCTCAGGGAGATGAATCCCCTCTCCGGCGGGGTGCGGGAGGAGATCTCCGAGAATCCCCGAGATGGGATTGGCGGCGGCGGCGTCTCGATAAGGTTTTCCGTATCGTGGTTTTTCGCATCGGGGGTTTCGCGACGGAGGCTTTAAGTAGGCGGAAGGGCGAGTCGGAGGGCGGACGAGGGGCCCACACCACGGGCGGCGCGGGCCCCCTTGGCCGCGCCGCCTTGTGGTCTGGCCACCTCGTGGCCCCACTTCGTATGCTCTTCGGTCTTCCGGAAGGTTCGTGGCAAAATAGGCCCACGGGTCTTGATTTCGTCCAATTCCGAGAATATTTCGTTACTAGGATTTACGAAACCAAAAACAGCAGACAATGACAGCGGCACTTCGGCATCTTGTTAATAGGTTAGTTCCAGAAAATGCACGAATATGACATAAAGTGTGCATAAGACATGTAGGTATCATCAATAATATGGCATGGATCATAAGAAATTATCGATACGTCGGAGACGTATCAAGCATCCCCAAGCTTAGTTATGCTCGTCCCGAGCGAGGTAAAACGATAACAAAGATAATTTCCGACGTGACATGCCATCATAACCTTGATCATACTATTTGTAAACATATGTAATTAATGCAGCGATCAAAACAATGGTAATGACATGAGTAAACAAGTGAATCATAAAGCAAAGACTTTTCATGAATAGTACTTCAAGACAAGCATCAATAAGTCTTGCATAAGAGTTAACTCATAAAGCAATAAATCAAAGTAAAGGTATTGAAGCAACATAAAGGAAGATTAAGTTTCAGCGGTTGCTTTCAACTTGTAACATGTATATCTCATGGATAATTGTCAACATAGAGTAATATAACAAGTACAATATGCAAGTATGTAAGAATCAATGCATAGTTCACACAAGTGTTTGCTTCTTGAGGTGGAGAGAGATAGGTGAACTGACTCAACATAAAGGTAAAGAGAATGGTCCTTCAAAGAGGAAAGCATCGATTGCTATATTTGTGCTAGAGCTTTTATTTTGAAAACATGAAACAATTTTGTCAACGGTAGTAATAAAGCATATGAATTATGAAAATTATATCTTACAAGTTGCAAGCCTCATGCATAGTATACTAATAGTGCCCGCACCTTGTCCTAATTAGCTTGGACTACCGGATCTTTGCAATGCACATGTTTTAACCAAGTGTCACAATGGGGTACCTCCATGCCACCTGTACAAAGGTCTAAGGAGAAAGCTCGCATTTTGGATTTCTCGCTTTTGATTATTCTCAACTTAGACATCCATACCGGGACAACATGGACAACAGGTAATGGATTCCTCTTTAATGCATAAGCATGTGGCAACAATTATTATTCTCATATGAGATTGAGGATATATGTCCAAAACTGAAACTTCCACCATGAATCATGGCTTTAGTTAGCGGCCCAATGTTCTTCTCTAACAATATGCATGCTCCAACCATTAAGGTGGTAGATCTCTCTTACTTCGAGACAAGACGGACATGCATAGCAACTCACATAATATTCAACAAAGAATAGTTGATGGCGTCCCCAGAAGTATGGTTATCGCACAACAAGCAACTTAATAAGAGATAAAGTGCATAAGTACATATTCAATACCACAATAGTTTTTAAGCTATTTGTCCCATGAGCTATATATTGCAAAGGTGAATGATGGAATTTTAAAGGTAGCACTCAAGCAATTTACTTTGGAATGGCGGATAAATACCATGTAGTAGGTAGGTATGGTGGACACAAATGGCATAGTGGTTGGCTCAAGTATTTTGGATGCATGAGAAGTATTCCCTCTCGATACAAGGTTTAGGCTAGCAAGGTTATTTGAAACAAACACAAGGATGAACGGTGCAGCAAAACTCACATAAAAGACATATTGTAAACATTATAAGACTCTACACCGCCTTCCTTGTTGTTCAAAACTCAATACTAGATATTATCTAGACTCTAGAGAAATCAAATATGCAAACCAAATTAGCAAGCTCTAAGTGTTTCTTCATTAATGGGTGCAAAGTATATGATGCAAGAGCTTAAACATGAGCACAACAATTGCCAAGTATCAAATTATCCAAGACATTTTAGAATTACTACATGTAGCATTTTCCAATTCCAACCATATAACAATTTAACGAAGAAGAAACTTCGCCATGAATACTATGAGTAAAGCCTAAGGACATACTTGTCCATATGCTACAACGGAGCGTGTCTCTCTCCCACAAAGTGAATGCTAGGATCCATTTTATTCAAACAAAACAAAAACAAAAACAAACCGACGCTCCAAGCAAAGTGCATAAGATGTGACGGAATAAAAATATAGTTTCCGGGGAGGAACCTGATAATGTTGTCGATGAAGAAGGGGATGCCTTGGGCATCCCCAAGCTTAGACGCTTGAGTCTTCTTATAATATGCAGGGGTGAACCACCGGGGCATCCCCAAGCTTAGAGCTTTCACTCTCCTTGATCATATTGCATCATACTCCTCTCTTGATCCTTGAAAAGTTCCTCCACACCAAACTCGAAACAACTCATTAGAGGGTTAGTGCATAATAAAAATTAACATGTTCAGAGGTGACACAATCATTCTTAACACTTCTGGACATTGCATAAAGCTACTGGACATTAATGGATCAAAGAAATTCATCCAACATAGCAAAAGAGGCAATGCGAAATAAAAGGCAGAATCTGTCAAAACAGAACAGTCCGTAAAGATGGATTTTATTAGGCAACCAGACTTGCTCAAATGAAAATGCTCAAATTGAATGAAAGTTGCGTACATATCTGAGGATCATGCACGTAAAGTGGCTTAATTTTCTGAGCTACCTACGGGGAGGTAGACCCAGATTCGTGACAGCAAAGAAATCTGGAACTGCGCAGTAATCCAAATCTAGTACTTACTTTACTATCAAAGACTTTACTTGGCACAACAAAACTCAAAACTAAGATAAGGAGAGGTTGCTACAGTAGTAAACAACTTCCAAGACACAAATATAAAACAAAAATACTGTAGTAAAAACATGGGTTGTCTCCCATAAGCGCTTTTCTTTAACGCCTTTCAGCTAGGCGCAGAAAGTGTATATCAAGTATTATCGGAGGGTGGTGCATCATCCTTACCTTGGGCTTTACCCTTACCTTTCTTGTTGTTTTTCTTTCTCTTTGATTTAGGAAATGTATGATTCCCCCCTGGTATAGAGGTGAAATCCAGGATGCCTTCTCCCACATCTATGACTGCTCCCAATAGTTTTAGCAGGGATCTTCCGAGTGTGATTTTTCCTGTCCCTACACATTCAATAACAAGATAATCAATGGATATTGTTCTTCCAAGAATGGTTGTATGCACACCTGCGGCTATTCCCTTGGGAACTATAACAGAGTTATCAATGAGAGTTATTTCTTCTCCTCCTTCATCAACTCCCCAAAGTTTCAAAGATTTATAAATGCTCTCCGGTATAAGGCAAAATTCAGACATAATATCACAGTTGGCACGAAGAGTTTGATCACCGATAACAATTTTAACAGTAGGATCCCATAATGAAGGTTTAGAGTTCACTAAAACTTGTTCAAGACGATTACGAACATGGTGATATTTGTCATCCAGGCGAGATGTACTTATCTCGAGATTGTTTAATCTATTATAAATGCTAATAAGGGCTGAATCAAAGTTATTAGCTGAATCATGTGATGCAACCAACTTCTTTATGGCATTAAAAGCTTGATCCCCATTGCAATGAAGGAAATCTCCTCCCACTAAAGTATCCAAAGCATATCTATAGCGAATCATAAGACCAAAATAAAAATTACTAAGGAGCAAACTTAGAGTCATTTGAGGTTCGGTTTCACGATAAGAAGTAAAAATTCTAGACCAAGCATCCTTAAAACTTTCATCATCCCCTTGTTTAAAAGTAAAAACTAATTCCTCAGGTGAAGAAGTAGCCGGTACAGAGCTAGACATGTGATAACAAAAGTAAACTAAATGCAAGTAAACTAATTTTTTTGTGTTTTTGATATAGAGTGCAAGACAGTAAATAAAGTAAAGCTAGCAACTAATTTTTTTGTGTTTTAATATAATACAGCAAACAAAGTAGTAGATAAAATAAAGCAAGACAAAAACAAAGTAAAGAGATTGAGAAGTGGAGACTCCCCTTGCAGCGTGTCTTGATCTCCCCGGCAACGGCACCAGAAAATATGCTAGCGTGTAGTTGACGTGGGAGTTAGAAATCTTTGTGGTGTAGCTTTTCTTCAGTTCCCCGGCAACGGCGCCAGAAAATATGCTTGATGGCATGTATTTCACACGTTCGTTGGGCAATCCCAAGAGGAAGGTATGATGCGCACAGCAGCAAGTTTTCCCTCAGAAAGAAACCAAGGTTTATCGAACCAGGAGGAGCCAAGAAGCACGTTGAAGGTTGATGGCGGTGGGATGTAGTGCGGCGCAACACCGGAGATTCCGGCGCCAACGTGGAACCCGCACAACACAACCAAAGTACTTTGCCCCAACGAAACAGTGAGGTTGTCAATCTCACCGGCTTGCTGTAACAAAGGATTAACCGAATTGTGTGGAAGATGATTGTTTGCAGAGAAAACAGTAAAACAAGTATTGCAGCAAATTTGTATTTCAGTATTAAAAGAATGGACCGGGGTCCACAGTTCACTAGAGGTGTCTCTCCCATAAGATAAAAGCATGTTGGGTGAAAAAATTACAGTCGGGAATTGACAAATAGAGAGGGCATAACAATGCACATACATGTCATGATAAGTATAGTGAGATTTAATTGGGCATTACGACAAAGTACATAGACCGCCATCCAACTGCATCTATGCCTAAAAAGTCCACCTTCGGGTTATCGTCCGAACCCCCTCCAGTATTAAGTTGCAAAGCAACAGACAATTGCATTACGTATGGTGCGTAATGTAATCAATAACTACATCCTCGGACATAGCATCAATGTTTTATCCCTAGTGGCAACAGCACAACACAACCTTAGAACTTTCTGTCACTGTCCCAGGTGTCAATGCGAGCATGAACCCACTATCGAGCATAAATACTCCCTCTTGGAGTTACTAGCATCAACTTGGCCGGAGCCTCTACTAATAACGGAGAGCATGCAAGATCATAAACAACACATATGCAATAACTTGATAATTAACATAACATGGTATTCTCTATCCATCGGATCCCGACAAACACAACATAGAGTATTACGGATAGATGATCTTGATCATGTTAGGCAGCTCACAAGATCCAACAATGAAGCACAATGAGGAGAAGACAACCATCTAGCTACTGCTATGAACCCATAGTCCAGGGGTGAACTACTCACTCATCACTCCGGAGGCGACCATGGCGGCGTAGAGTCCTCCGGGAGATGAATCCCCTCTCCGGCAGGGTGCCGGAGGAGATCTCCAGAATCCCCCGAGATGGGATTGGCGGCGGCGGCGTCTCAGTAAGGTTTTCCGTATCGTGGTTTTTCGCATCAGGGGTTTCGCGACGGAGGCTTTAAGTAGGCGGAAGGGCAGAGTCGGAGGGCTGACGAGGGGCCCACACCACAGGGCGGTGCGGCCCCCCCTTGGCCGCGCTACCTTGTGGTCTGGCCACCTCGTGGCCCCACTTTGTATGCTCTTCGGTCTTCTGGAAGGTTCGTGGCAAAATAGGCCCCTGGGTCTTGATTTCGTCCAATTCCGAGAATATTTCGTTACTAGGATTTCTGAAACCAAAAACAGCAGAAAACAGCAAATGGCACTTCGGCATCTTGTTAATAGGTTAGTTCCAGAAAATGCACGAATATGACATAAAGTGTGCATAAAACATGTAGGTATCATCAATAATATGGCATGGATCATAAGAAATTATCGATACGTCGGAGACGTATCACTAGGAAATCCCTTGTGGTGGGAATTCTCGAGGAGAATACGGTGGCCCTCATGCGTTTGGAGTGACTTGTCCTCCACATCGTTCCAACGGAGAGTAGCACTCGCAAGAGTGTGAACTTCGGGATACATCGGGTCTCCGTGTCAATTCCGTTATTCCTATACCCGAGCTCTTTACTTATGCACTTTACTTTGTGATAGCCTTCGTGCTTGAAGTTATATATCTTGCTATCACATAGTTGCTTGAATTGCGTAGCATAAGTCATTGGTGCACATAGGTGAACCCTAGTTATATATGTTTTGTGCTTGACAAATTAACCGCTAGTTTATTCCGCATTTGTTAAGCCATATTCGTAAAAAATTTAAACCGCCTATTCAACCCCCTCTAGGCGGCATCTGTGTCCTTTGACCTTCTACCACGTCGCCAAGGTCGTCATTTTTTTCCTACGCGGCAAGACCCCAGGGCTGCTCCAGGCCAGGTGACCGCGTCGACCCTTCGGCGGGGGTGGAGTCAGCTGCGTCCCCTATCCTACACGGAGGTCGCAGCCAGGCCACAGGGTCCGATGTCTAGCCAGTAGCCCCATGGAGGCCCTCCGCTGCAGCGTGGATATACTCCCACCCTGGCCGGCCAGGTCGGGGGCATTTGCCCCCTACGCTCGGGGGGGGGGGGGTTCTGCTCAGACCACCGTATGTTGGTCAGCCCTCCCAGGGGTTGCTGCGCCCAAATGCCCCTATCGCTGCCTTCGTCCAGCATGTGGGCGGGGTGGTTCCTCCGCACGGTCCAGTCACCCAAGCCGTCGGACCGGTGGTCCCGTCACGGCCTTTCTTCTCGCCTCCGACTGGTCATCTTCAAGTGGGTGCGGTGGCGCAAGTAAAGTTGATGTCGATGCAGGTTCAGAAACCTGCTCCAAAACACAAGAACAAGAAGAAGAAAAACCACTCCGCCTCTAGCAGCAGGGTTCAGGGTTTCGGACAGGCTTCTTTACAGCAGCAGGGTTTTGCTCCTCAGGGTTCGATGACACCGTTCCAGAGTCAGCATCATATGTATCCGTTTCCTTACATACCGTCCGGATACGAAAAGCAGGGGTACCACGATCCTCAGTTTTAGCAGCATCCTGGTCAGTCACCGCCCTTGCAGAATGTATATGCTACACCACCTCCGCCACTGATGCCGTCTTTGCCGCCGCAGCAGCTGGGTCAGCCTGTCGCTCCACCTACATGGGTTATTCTGGAGGGAGGGGAGATGACTAAAGCTGCCAAATCCAAGAAAGGTGTTTGGTGTTAGAAATGTTCAGATAATTCGCATGCGGCGAAGGACTGCGAGGTGAAATATTATTGTTACATTTGCGACAAGAAGGCTCACCCACAGCTCACTGCCCTGTTTTGAAGATACCGAGGCCATACGTATTTGTGTCTAGGTCTGGTCTCTTGGGGACGTACTTCATCGCCTTTCTAGATTTGGTGGTTAATGAGGATCTTGCCCCGACTTTGTCTCCTATCGCGCTGGTTACGGTCACTAGTGATGTGGTTCCAGCGGATGTGATTGCTAGACAGGTGGCTCATTGTTGTTCGGGCTATCCGAATTGCAAGTGGGAGGCGGTTCCTCATGTGGACATGCAGTTCTTGGTTTCAATTCCTTCTTTCGATAACCTTGACGGAGTGGATGGTATGCGTGGCGGATAGCGGAGGTGCCCCATAAGGAAGAGTTAGAAAAGGTGTGGCTGCATGTGGAGGGAGTGCCTCATATATACTCTTCGGCACTTCCTAGGGTTGAGTGCAATTGGATCTTTTGTGGGAAAAATGGTGGGCGTCAATCTGACTAGTCTGAGGCGCAGAGCGCTAGTCCGGATTCAGGTGGCTATGATATAGGCAGGGGTCCTTGGAGATCCATCTGATGAGGCACGAACCATTGCTAAAGCTGATGTTGTGGTCAAGTTCAAGGCATTCGAGTTCCGCTTCCGCAGGGAACCAGCTGATTATGTGCCAGAGCCAGATTTTGTACCTTTGATTTGGGTAAAGACGGATGATCCTGATGAGGGATGCCATGGTGCGGCTGATGGCGGTGATGATGCGATGGACACTTCTGAGTCTAGGTTGGAACCATCTGGCACCGAGTGTTCACATCTCTAGAAGACGGGCCCTAGCACCTCGGCACCCGACACTGCGAATATAGTGGCATCGCTTATTGCAGTTACGCCTTATAATCTGAATCCGCAGACTCCCAATGCTATTGAGGTGGTGAAGAAGCTGTTATCACCAGAATTTGACCGAGTCAGAGGAGGGCCGCGATCAAGATGGGCTTGAAGAATATATATAGAAGAAATACGTGAATCGGCCTTACATGCAAAGTTTGGGCTAGTGTGCCCCTGTATCTGTAACATATTAGGTTACGTGTCGGTTAGGAGTTAGAGTTTTACCCGTGCACGGTTAGGTGCACGCCTGAATTAGAAAGTCCCATGGACTATAAATATGTATCTAGGGTTTATGAAATAAACAACAACCAACGTTCAACACAAACAAATCTCGGCGCATCGCCAACTCCTTCGTCTCGAGGGTTTCTCCGGTAAGCACCATGCTGCCTAGATCACATCTTGCGATCTAGGCAGCACAAGCCTATCCACGTTGTTCACGCGTTGCTCGTGCTGAAGCCTTTTTGATGGCGAGCAATTTAGTTATCTTAGATGTGTTAGGGTTAGCATTGTTCTTCGTATCATATGTTGTTGTAGTGCGACCCTTATGCATCTAGCCGCCCTTACACCTATCTCAGGTGTAGGGGCGGCACCCCGCTTGATCATAGTTTAGTAGATCCGATCCGTTACGGTTGTTCCTTGTTCTTCAAGGATTAGTTTAACATCCGCAATAGTTAGGCCTTACAAAGGGTTGGAGGATCCAGCGGCGTGTAGGGTGTAGTTTGCTAGCCCTAGACATGATGTTCCGGGGATCAACCTCGTGTTGGTTTTTAGGCCCTGTCTAGGATCGGCTTACGGTCACCGTACGCGAGCGCGAGGCCCAATCGTGAGTAGGATGATCCGATTATGCGGTGAAAACCCTAAATCGTCGTAGATCGCTTTAACTTTATCTTGATCAAGCAGGACCACCATATATTCGTGCACCTCGTACGAATCATGGGTGGATCGGCTCTTTGAGCCGATTCACAGGATAACCTGAGAGCCGATCGAGGCTCGTATTTAATGTTTACGTGTATGCCACGCAGGAAACTAAGCGAGGCATCATCCAACACCTTCCTGACCAGGTATAGGTCAGGTGGCACGCCCTTGCGACAGCATCGGACGTGTGACCAGAAGGCTTTGCGGGCCGTCGCTCTGAGGGACTGGGGCCAGCCGCAGCCCTAGTTGTTCCCGGCTCTATGGTGTTGCCAGTCGCTGCCCGCCGGTGGGTTTCTAACCGCAACACATTCTGGCACGCCCGGTGGGACCATCTTCGACATCCACCGCATCGCCATCTACATCCGAGATGGCGGAAAGAACTCCGGTCAAGTACGAGGATCTGACTGACGAGCTCAAGAAGAAGCATGACGAGATCAAGGCAGTCCTCGAAGCCGAACTCATCGGCTCTTTCCACAGAACCCGCTCCCATGGCGTCAGGTGGAAGGGGTTCTCACCTGAAGGAGCACTCGATGGAGCGGACCTGTCCGCCCCGTCAGAAGAACGCACCAGGTCGCTGCGTCAGGAGATCAACTACATGGTGGCTCATTCGCTGCACCGCCACTCTGAGAGCCCGGTGAACACTTTGGAGCGTGTCGCTCGCGCGTGATCCAGGAAATCATGAGCCATCGGTATTCTCCGTCGGGACCAGCTCGGGGACTTACAAAGGAGAGATGCCACTCCGAGTCCCATCCACCGCTGCCGTTCGCATGGGCGGCACCGGAAGTGCCGAACTCATCGGCA
The DNA here is from genome assembly GCF_022539505.1 of Lolium rigidum. NCBI lineage: Eukaryota > Viridiplantae > Streptophyta > Magnoliopsida > Poales > Poaceae > Lolium > Lolium rigidum. Next base: position 244,627,839 of record NC_061509.1, on the reverse strand, counting down.
TACGTCGTCTACAAGATTGGTGGTGATCCTAGTGACTACCAATTCCTACCTGAGGCGCCCAAGGAGATCCCGCACGGATACGCGTGCGCATACGTACCAGACGGCAGCACCTGGGCACTCTCGAACCAGGCTGCGACAGCAGGGGCCTCTGGAACAGCAGGAGGAACGTCGGGGGCAGATCTTGAGAAGCAAACGTGGCTAGCTAAGTACGCCACTCCGACAAACCTCCAGAGCCCAGCTCCTGCAGTTGGCTCAGAACTGGAAAAGCAAGCATGGCTGGTTAAGTATGCCACCCCGGCGAATCTTCGGGGTTCGACACCTTCAGCCATCACCGCGGATCAGATTTGTACAATTCGAAAGATCGGTTCGGCATGATGCCGAAAAGGAAGACGTTCGGCTACACCAAGCCGTACCCCAACGAGTACGAATTGATCCCGCTACCACTCAAATATCGGCTCCCGGACTTCACAAAGTTTAGTGGATCGGATGGTTCCAGCTCCATCGAGCATGTGAGCCGATATTTGGCACAGCTGGGCACGATCTCAGCATCAGACGAGCTGCGTGTGAGGTTCTTCGCACAATCCCTCACAGGATCGGCTTTCGGATGGTACACATCGCTGCCACCGAACTCCATCCGAACTTGGAAGCAGCTTGGAAGAGCAGTTCCATGAGCAGTATCACTCGGAGGCTTCCGAGGCTGGCATTGCCGATCTAGCACAAGTACGACGAAGCGCGGGAAACAAGTGTCGGAATACATCCAGCGCTTCAGGACCATTAGGAACCGATGCTATTCGGTTCACGTAAGCGAAAAGAAGCGATCGAGTTGGCGGTGGTGGGTCTCTCATCATCGATCAAGGACGTGGCCTCCCAAGCGTACTACCCTTCATTGGCGCACATGGTGCAGAAGCTGTCAGCATATGAACAGCGCCACCCAGATGTTTACCAGGACAAATTCAAGCGTGCGGTGGCCCTGGTTGAGGCAGATGAGGATGAAGGTGCTGCGGGAGATCGAGAGGTAGCAGTGGCCGAATGGACTCGAGCGGCAGGCCCCGTGTCCTGCAAATGGGTTAAGCCACAAGGCCCTCCAAAAGGGTTCGACTTCGACGTGACCAAAACTGAGCAGATTTTCGATCTCTTACTCACGGAGAAGCATATAAAGGTACCCGACGGCCACAAGATCCCCACGGTGCAGGAACTGAACGGAAAGCCATACTGCAAGTGGTATAACACGTTCACCCACACCACTAACGACTGCAGGGTGTGGCGGCAGCAGATCCAAATGGCGATAGAAAATGGACGGCTAATTTTCAACCAGTACGCCATGAAGGTCGACACACACCCTTCCCCGCCGTTAACATGGTGGAGTATACTTACCATGAAGGGTGCCAGCCAGATTTCTCGTGCAATATCAACATGGTGGGACCTGGGCACCACTCTGGTAAGGACGAAGATGAGGGCAGCTGCTCTCATAGCAAAGACACAGAGGAAGCCGCTCCACGCGATCGGCTTCGCCAACACGGCAAGCGCTACGTCACAGAGGGAGAAGTGAAGAACATAAGATATCAGCGACCTCTCTCTGATCACCTCCTCAACAAGTATGTGAGTCAGTATGACCAACGCCGGCGATACAACGACGATGATGAAAAAGATCATCTGGCTAGGGACCACAGGAGACGTCATCGGCATGATCACGACGAGGAGCGATACGAGCGCCACGCCAAGGAAAAGTCGAGGGAGCAAGACGACGTGGATAGGCACTGGGACTGCCCCTTCTTCAGACACTGCTGGGATTTAGGAATGAGCCGATTGCCTACAATCGGCAACTGCCCAGAATGTAAACAGAAGAAGAAGGATGCAGCCGACGTATCTGTGTTCAAGCGTCTAGGGCCCCTCCCGCCTCGGAACAAGCGTGCTGAGTCTGCTCGGGTGGAAGATCTCGAGGAACTAGAGGACGATGATGAAGAAGACAAGTATCATCGGCCAAGGTGGTGCCCTGATGGGCTCAGCCGTTCCCAAAAACAAAGGGTTCAGCGTCTGCGTGGGTTGGAAGAAGCTGAAAGATTATACCTGCACACGTTGAGGAAGGCACGGCCTGATCTGGCCGCCAAGATTCAGCGAACCCTGGACGAAGAAGGTCGGCCACAAAGAAAAGAGTGGCGCCCCAGACAAAAGAAAGCCGATGATGAAACATCGGCTGGCACAAACATGGTGTTCATCCTCCCAACGGAATTTACTGCTCGAGGATTAAACGATGTACTCAAGGTGGACGACAGCGAGCGCATCGACGTGACAGAGGATGAAGTTAGGCTGGTCGTATCCACTGGCCTAACCGTGTAGCTGGAGCAAATCAGTGAGCAAACGTGGCGAGGCTGATCCTTGTGATCGGCCCCAAAAAATTTATGGAGGGACATTACAAAACCTTCATCGAACAAGCAACGTGGAGGCCGATTCCAGCAATCGGCCAAAATTATCCTCATCATCATACATTCTGCCTGGGTTCAGCATTTGATTCAACAGGGGATACCTGAAAAGCCGATACCATCAAATCCCTTGAAAGAATCGGCTCGGGGGGGCACCTAGGTGGATAGAACACGAGGATATGCAGTAGGAGTGTCTTGCAAATGCCTAGCAGCCCAAGATATTCTTTGATGATGGGTATTGAAGTATGGGGGCCGATACATAAATCGGCCGTAAAAAAAAAATTCAAATTTTTTTTTAAGCACAGCCGATGCATGACCATCGACTCAAGAGGTACAATGGAGCAGGAGGCGGGCCACGAAGAGAGACTCTAATGGAAGAACTCCTCAATGGAGTGGTTTAATGGCTCAGATCCTCTCTTCAAGAACAATGCCAAGAGCAGCATGGATGTGCAGATCAGGCTAAGGGTGGGTTGCATCAGATCCACCAAAGGAAAGGAGCCGATCTGACCTGCAAAGACAAAGAAGTGGACTGAAGAAGCTCGGGGGACAGCTCACCCTGAAGGTCCTCTGCTCTGGAGAACCGATTTTGTTGAGAATCGGCTGGCTGCTGCATCATGACTTGGAAACCGATGGTGACACGTTTGATCAGCCCACTGCTGTTCTCGCCTTGATGGAGGCTCGGGGGGCAACTGACTGCGTAGATATTCTGTTCTTAAGAAGCCGATTGAGATTTCATCGGATGGCCCTCCGTCATGACCTTTTTTTAAAGGACTGGGCAGGTTTGAAGAGTATCAATGAATATCTGAATGTCCAGAGGTATCGGCTTCAGCATCAAGTCGTTTCAGCAGCAGTTCTGGGGCTCTCGTAAAGGCGTTGATCTGACTCGTTGTTCGCCAGAGCTCAAAGTCATCGGTCGGAAAGGCAAAAGATAGATCGTGAAGGAGTGATGTTAACATCAGCTTTTGAGCATTGAGCAAATTCACGATCACTCCGACGTCAAAAGGATGAAGGGCGGATTATGAGAGACCGATGCGTTGCCATCGGCTCATTGAGAATCGGTTTAAAAGAAATCGGCAAAATCAAATTGGGGAAACTTCTTCATTAATGAACAGGATTTCTTACAAAGAAAGAGCCGATTGCTCAAAGAAGGAAGAACAAAAGAAGGGTCTATTGACCAATCTACTACTGCTAGGCCTACACTAGTAGGTCCTAATCTACGGGCCATCGCTGCCCTCGTCGTCATCTTCGGAACTCTCATCGGCACTGCTGCCGATGGGCTCCTCGTCGCTACTCCCGTAGCCCTCTACGGGAGCTTCATCCCCGTCTTCATCGTCGCTGCCGTCGTCGTCCCACCACATGCGGAGGCGTTTCGCCGGCGGGTAGCCCTCGAGGGAGTCGTCGTCGTCGTCGTCTTCCTCTTCCTCTTCTTCAGAGGTGGGGCAGCCGTCCCAGGGGAACCGGTCGTCCTCGCTTTTCGACTCCAGTTCCCCGTCGGCGAGGAACTGAAGATCTTCATCCCCGCTGGTCAGGGACTGGTCGTCTTCGGACCAGATGGAGGAGGCGTGGTCTTCCAGGTCCCATTCTTCTGGGGCGCGGATGTCCGGCGGCGTCTCGCGGGAGGAGGAGGACCCATAGGAAAGGCCGAAAGAGGATGAGGAGGAAGAAGACATGGTGGCGCAGGAGGGTTTTTTGGGGGTGCTAATGCGAAGGGGATGAAGAAGCAAAACTGTGTAAAACGGTTAAATAAAGGGGATATAGGGGAGATTCAATGCCACAGCAGTTCCCGAGGAAGTGGTGCCCGGCAGAAAAATTTCGCAGGCCACGTGGAGAAGTGGAAGGGGCAAGGCATCATGATGAAGGATTCTGCGGCGGTTTTTGCTCTGCCACGACATGACCCGACGAAAGAAAAGCGTAATGATTTTGGAAATGACATTTCCAAAACCAGGGGGGCATGTGTTATCACCAGAATTTGACCGAGTCAGAGGAGGGCCGCGATCAAGATGGGCTTGAAGAATATATATAGAAGAAATACGTGAATCGGCCTTACATGCAAAGTTTGGGCTAGTGTGCCCCTGTATCTGTAACATATTAGGTTACGTGTCGGTTAGGAGTTAGAGTTTTACCCGTGCACGGTTAGGTGCACGCCTGAATTAGAAAGTCCCCTGGACTATAAATATGTATCTAGGGTTTATGAAATAAACAACAACCAACGTTCAACACAAACAAATCTCGGCGCATCGCCAACTCCTTCGTCTCGAGGGTTTCTCCGGTAAGCAAGATGCGATCTAGGCAGCACAAGCCTACCCACGTTGTTCATGCGTTGCTCGTGCTGAAGCCTTTTTGATGGCGAGCAACGTAGTTATCTTAGATGTGTTAGGGTTAGCATTGTTCTTCGTATCATATGCTGTCGTAGTGCAACCCTTATGCATCTAGCCGCCCTTACACCTATCTTAGGTGTAGGGGCGGCACCCGCTTGATCATAGTTTAGTAGATCCGATCCGTTACGGTTGTTCCTTGTTCTTCAAGGATTAGTTTAACATCCGCAATAGTTAGGCCTTACAAAGGGTTGGAGGATCCAGCGGCGTGTAGGGTGTAGTTTGCTAGCCCTAGACAGGATGTTCCGGGATCAACCTCGTGTTGGTTTTTAGGCCCTGTCTAGGATCGGCTTACGGTCACCGTACGCGAGCGCGAGGCCCAATCGTGAGTAGGATGATCCGATTATGCGGTGAAAACCCTAAATCGTCGTAGATCGCTTTAACTTTATCTTGATCAAGCAGGACCACCATATATTCGTGCACCTCGTACGAATCATGGGTGGATCGGCTCTTTGAGCCGATTCACAGGATAACCTGAGAGCCGATCGAGGCTCGTATTTAATGTTTACGTGTATGCCCTGCAGGAAACTAAGCGAGGCATCATCCAACACCTTCCTGACCAGGTATAGGTCAGGTGGCACGCCCTTGCGACAGCATCGGACGTGTGACCAGAGGGCTTTGCGGGCCGTCGCTCTGAGGGACTGGGGCCAGCCGCAGCCCTAGTTGTTCCCGGCTCTACGGTGTTGCCAGTCGCTGCCCGCCGGTGGGTTTCTGACCGCAACAGAAGCTGCGGGAAATTAGCCCTTCATTGGAGGGTCGGTCTTCTTTGTTGGCTTCTCCTCGTGTCTCCATGGAGGCCTTGTGTATGGCTTGTGATGCATCGGCAGTGGATCACTCTCGCTCCGATAGACCGGCGCGAGGGAGGGTCTGGAATATGGGTCGCATCTCACCCGTGACAGCTAGGAGAGCTGCTGCTTCTTCGGTGTTTATGGTGACTCGCACTTCTGGGCTGGCATTACGACAACAAAAAAGTATGTTTTCCCATTTGGTTCCTTCTCCATTAGGAATGGGGAGGAGATACGGTTTTGGGAGGATGGATGGTTGGAAACAACCACTCTTCGTGAACAGTATCCAGCCTTGTACAATATTGTTCGTTATAAGGAGGACAACTTACAAAAGGTGATGGAATCTTATCCCCCCTCGGTAATGTTCAGACGCGACCTTATTGGCCCCCGACTAAACTCTTGGAATGAACTGCTTCAGCGGCTAGATTCAATACAGTTGGCTCCGGGGACCAATGAATTTCGGTGGAGTCTTACCAAGAATGGTGTACTCTCGGTAGGTTCTATGTACAGAGCCCTTTGCATTCCTACTCAACTGGTCGTAAATAAAAAATCCATCTGGAAGATGAAGATACCGCTGAAAACAAAGGTCTTTGCATGGTATCTTCGTCGAGGTGTGATTCTTACTAAAGATAGCCTTGCAAAACGCAACTGGCAGGGTTGTAAGAAATGTGTATTCTGTCACGAAGAAGAGACAATAAAACACCTTTTTCAATTGTCGGGTTGCTAATGTAGTCAATCATTCAGATAGGATCTACCATGTATCCACCCCGTAGTATTGCTAACATTTTTGAAAATTGGCTAAATAGGGTGGAGTCCAGTTATACAACGATTATCCGAGTGGGACCGATTGCAGTTGTACGGTCGCTTTGGCTGTGTAGAAATGACAAGGTTTTTAATTACAAAAATTGTTCTATTATGCAAGTTCTATTTAGAGGATCGAGACCTATTTATGGAGGTGTCTACACGATTGGAGAATAGGGCCAAGGATCTTATTTCCCAACATGGGTGGCTGCATAGCCGTAGGATAGAAGCCAATGAAGCTGTGGACTAGTTGGCTTTTTTTCTTCCTTTTGTTCTTTGTGTACTACTTTTAGTTGGATACTGGATTCTTAAACGGCTATGTGCATCTTAACTATGAAGAGGCTGGGTGTAATGCTTGAAACTTCGAGTAATAAAGCGCCCTTTTATCGAAAAAATGCACAAGATAGCATCACCAATGTGTTGCCTCTTTTGTGGCACATCAGGAGATTCTTCAACAACCGGAATTTTTTATTCTTTAGCAGATTCACCTCCTATCCTAGCACCTTCATCATTCGTATGGTCTTTTGAATATATAGCCTCAATTTCACTGCAGTTATGCACTACCTTGGTCCTATAGGCACGTGCATCTTTGTTAGGCTGTACAATACACACACATATTAGATGATATTGAAGTTGCAAAAGTATACCACAAACAAATTTTAGAGTTAATTAAAATACCTTCACATAACGAGTTCACACTTCACCGCTATCAACCGTCACCTTGTTGGTTTCCCAATCCCATGCAAAGCCACTCTGAGGCAAGCATCTTGCTAATGATTTTATAATGCTTGTTCTTCCAACAATGTTTTCTTTGGTGATTTCAACACCACATGTCTCCTGACATGCTTAGTTTTCCAACACCCAAACACGGTATTAGGTTTTTGTTATCTGATGTACAAGTTTTACAAACTTTGCGTGTTTTGTTTTGTGTCAGGTAACAGACAACCACTACTAGCTTCTTCGAGAAAATTGCAAAAAACCACCACATTTCACGCATGTGTAACAAAAAGCCACCACTTTAGGTTTAGAGTTTCAAAAAATAACCACCCTAGAGGTTACAAATAATAGATAGCACTAATTCGTGTCTAACAGCGGTTTAATGGTAAAACTGACATCTGGGTCCCGCTGTCAGGATGACGGGCCATGTGCACTTTGCAAAAAATCCCTTCGTACGTTGTAAATTTTAATTTTGTGGACCACTTTGTTTTACTTTTCTTCTCACTTCCTTTTCTTATTTTTTTTCTTAACCCACTCCATGTTCGCCGCCACACCTCCTGGCACGGATGGGCTCTTCCCCATCAGGCCACCACCCCTGGCCTCGCGCTGCCGTGTAGCTGCATTTGCGTGGGGCGCCTGCTGTTGGAGGTCAGTTCCGCCCCATTCCGCCTGGCCGGCCTCAACTCGGCAGCTGCCCTTGCTCGGTCGGGGCTCGCCCACCAGCTCGGCCGCCCCTCGCCACCGCCGCCATTCCTAGTCGGAGGGAAGAGCATGTTGCGCTCGTAGGTGTCAGAGGATACCGAGATGGGGACTGGAGGGTACGGGAAGGGAGGCCGCGTGCTGGAGCAGGTTGGTGGCCGCGTCCATGGAGAACGGCCGTAGTTCGCCAGCGCTGCCCCATCCCGCTCCTGACTGCTAGGCCCTGCTCGTGCGCCATCCGGAGCTCACCGCCATGGCCGGAGGGAGTACCCGCACTCGACTACGCCCGCCCCTGGCCGGAGCTCGCCCAGAAGCGCCATGGCCAGAGAGAACAGCCTGCACCCGCACTCACCTGCACCCCTCCCGCGGCCGGAGATTGCCTAGCCGTGCCACTGCCGAGCTCGCCCTCGCCGCCCCTCGCAGTTCTCGCCCGCGCCTACCTCTTAGAGCTCGGCTGCAAATGCCGGCAGGGATCCACAGGCCGGCGTCGACCTCGTCCGTGCTCCCGTCGACCCATCCCTGCTCTCGCGACGCCGGGACAGAGGAGTTGTCCCTTTTTTTCGAGAGTACGCGACCGCGTACCTTACTTTTATAGAATGCAGAAACAAAATTTACAAGAAAGGCCTACTACATGTAGCAGGCCTCAGACTCCACAGACACAAAGCAAAAACTACTACTCTCTAGCCATTGTCAAACACTCCCCTCCTCTCCCTAGGTGCAGCTCTAATCAGCATGTACTCCTCCATGACACGAGAGGCAACTCCCCTGGCATTGGTTTGGTGATGCACAATGTTGAAACAGAAAGCATTTCTGTTTTTCCATATCGCGTAGCTAACTGTGCAAACCAGGCCATTGAACCATTTCCTGTTCTTCTCTCTGAATTTCCTTCGCTCCATCATCCACCACTCTTGGAGTGTACCGTCAATCCTTGGGGTATCAAATTGAATTCTGAGGTCGTGTTGAAAGTAATGTCAAACCTCCCGGGCACACACACATTGCAGAACTATATGTTCAGCCGTATCCTCCTCTTGAAGGCAAACAAAGCAAGGTGAGGAGGCGATCTGTAATCCATGCCTGGCCCCACGATCAGAGGTCCAAATCCTATGTTGAGCTCCCAATTAGCTAAAGAACTTGCTCTTTGGGATAGCCTTGTAGTGCCAAATTGCCTCAGCCAAATCGAACATGATATTCCCCTGCATGAACATGTGATACGCCGAGGCAGCTGTACGCCCCAGAAACCGTCCATGGCAAAGTAAAGTTGTCTGGCGTATTGGCATTGAGCTTAACAACACTCACTGCTGCCCATAGTCTGACGCACTCCCTGGCAGCAAGGGTTGCCACACACCCTTGGATATCCAGCATCCACCTGTTGTTCTGCATGGCTTGATCCACTGTTCTTGCGTTGCGCGCTGAGCTGTCCCCTTTGACAGAGGAGAAGGGGATGTGGGGAGAGAAGAGATAGGAAGAGAGATGGAACTGATAGTGGGCCCAGTGGTAACTTGCAAAAAAGTCCAGAATTTAGTGTGTGTTAACCAGTATGACTCTGTTGGCCGTCACTGATTGCCACATCAGCCTAACCGCGGGTCTCACCTGTCAGTTTTGCGTTTAGACTAGTGTTTTAAGAAAATCAGTGTTTTTTGTTACGTATCAACTGTCGAGTGGTGGTTTTCTGAAACCTACCGTATAGTGTTATCTTTTTGTTAGCACTGCTTGAAATGTGTTGGGTTTTTTTTTTTGTAATTTACCCAGCTTCTTCATCACTAATATAGGAGCATATAGTACATGGACAAAATGCAACTTGTCAGAGCTTTTATTTTCTTTCAACGAAAGCATAGGAGTATTAATTAACGAGAAGAGTTCTTACCCTACAAATTGCTACTCTCTGGTACTATGTTTTCCAAAAGTTTCACTGTCGGGGCCCAAAGTCTCGTTTGCTTTGTAATTCAATAGATAGTAATGATGCTTGGAATCGAGGCCACCAAGCGGAAAAAACTCTTAATGTTTCTCCCATTTTGAATTTTCGAAGAGACTAGCATGATTCACACGCATGACAGGAAAACAAACATGCCCCATTTATTTCTGAATATGGCTACATGCCACTAGTACACACCCAGCCTCACTGTAGGAGAAGCTAGCCCGATACAACGACAAGACTACAAACCAACTCAACCATACAACTTAGCAATATCTATTCACAGCCACTATTTAAGTTCAGCAGGAAGCAAGACGAACAATTATAGACTCAACATCTCCCTCGGTCAAGCATAATATCCCAATCATTACTTGCTGGTCTGAGGCGCCCCACAGCCGAAGAGGAGCTGCCAGATGCTCTTCTTGACGTTGTTGCGGTTAGGTTTTCCCATTCTTCTTCCACAGATCTCCGAGCACCGCAAGGTGAAATTCTTCTAGATGGCAACCCTGAAAAGCAAGAGGTAAACATGAGCCACCGTTGGGCGAAAACTCACGCAATCGCACATTCTCCCCAAAGTAGAACGCAGTACAATACCTGAAAATAACAATCCTGAGATTAGTTAAGCTAGGAAAGGTCGGTGCCTCTGGTGCCGGCACGCTGGTACATCCCATTTATAAGGATTACACAACTAGCAAATTCATGGAGAGACAAGGCTTTGGAATGGTGCTAGTCGTTACCAGGAAAACTTTGTGGAAATCCGCATGAATTTTCTGTGAAGAGTGACTGAATGAGTCTAGAACTTGAACTTGAAATTTGGACCATATGCAGAAACTTCAGTCACACTTGTCAGTGGTTATAGCTTAATAAGATCTCTTGCTTAATGTATGTTACCAACATGCTCCGCATAGATTAATGATTATGGGCTCTCCATACAAAATGTTTCCGAGTCAACACAAGTATGTGATTAGTTCACGGCCAGCATTGCGAGACAAGGCTGTGGAACAATATCAGACATTAGTAGGAAAGTTTACGGTGAATCCACGTGAATATTCACTGAAGAATGGCTGAACTAGCCCAGAGTTTGAAGTAAGCTAAATTACATTATGAGCTAATTAAGCAAAGACATGATTGATTAATGCAACAAGTAACGCTTCCAAAGGTGTATTTATTAAGGCCACACTCTAATTAGCACTCACACATGCAGTTTACTGTACTCCCTCCGTCCAGGATAACAAGGCTTCTAAGGAAAAACAGCGCGACCAAGGCAGCAGATTAGTGGTTCGTTTCTTGGAGCCAAAATCAGCAGTTTTAACCAATCAGCGTCAGTTTCCATATTTTCTCCATAAAAGCTCAATAATTACGGCCATGCAAATCAGAAACGTATTCCCACTGATATAGGAGAATTAAGGGAGAGAGAGAGGGAGGAAGGTGCGGTGGAGAAGAATTCACATGCATGCGGTGGAGAGAATTAAGGGAGAGAGAGAGGAAACCATGCGGTGGTGGAGGAGATTAGCTATAATTAGGCCCACTGATTTAGGAGCAATTAATTCTAACAAGCCTTGTGGAGGTGGAGTTTCTGGACAAATAGATTTCCACTAGAGGCCTAATTATCCTGGACGGAGGGAGTAATCAGTTAGTATCCCTAATCTGCAGGGATTTTACTAGGAAAAGAACAGGAAAAAACACAAGAAAATTTAGCAAAGAAAAGTCATGGCCTGTGAATACTCTGCTTAGTGTACTTCAGCAGGTCACATAACCAGGGAAACTTGTGTTGCACGTACCTGGAAAAGTGCATGAATAATTACCCAAAAGAAGAGCTCAACATAGACCAGGTCATTGGTCATTGTTAATCTCTGCACTTGGGCAGTATGTCTTACTTTGGACTTCACACAGAATGTTCTATGAAAGATACTTGTTATTGTTAAATCTTGCCTAGTAGAAAAGGTGGTCTCGTTAGTGATCGTTGTCTTGTCTCCGTTAATTGACCAGTGGCAAGTTTTGTAGTAGTAGAACTGAAAAAGCAACCAGAAAATGACTTGGGAGTTGGGATAGCTGATCCTGACCGTTTCCTTTTGAGAAACCTGACGTTTTGGATGTTCCTTTCAGTCCGCGTGATCGCGTGACTTTGACTGTGAGGTCAGTTTAACATGCTCCGAGGTTTGATGCCTTCAATGTTTAATCATTAACGAATTTTCTGGTCGGCATGCAAGCAACACAATCGTTAGGTTACACAAATTATATGGTAGTACGCGTAAAAGAAGATTAAACTAACGGCCCTGTCCCTAGCTTCCCGTTTAAAGTTAATTATAGCGGTTTAACTGCTGACTGAAGCATCCATGTACCATTTACTTTTGCTTGGAATGGTTCAACTGCTGCTACTGCCTCTGGATCAATTAAACAGTCGCGCGTGAAGTTTAAGAAAACATTTTAATCATTATTTTGGTTAATAAAACATAAAACATATGTTATTTGGAACTTTTCTAAAATACAAAATAAAATGGTTTATATTTTTTATCGACATATAATTCATATTTTGTTGATTAAAATTAACGGTCGAACTTTGTCTTAAACTAGGTGCACATAACGGAGAGAGCAAATGATGCACATAATCAATTGTGGGATGGAAGTATAGTTTTTTTTTTGTGAAAAAGGCGCCAAAAGCTTTGTCCCAATCTATTGATTAAGTAGGAGTTTTACATGGCTGTAAAAGTATTTATTACAACGGAAGAATTACTCTCCCGACATCATTTCGTCTAAATGTGTAGCACCCTCTATGACTTATAAATGGGACTCCTTGATCTTATTGAAAACTATATGCAAAGGTGCATGCTTTTTGAGGATAACCCCAGCATTTCGCTAATTCAAAACCTCCCAAACGATAATCAAGGTAAGCGACGCCATCGCCTTGCGCTGATAACAATTTGTTAATTTCGTCTGGAAGTTTATGCTCTGCAAACTTGAGACCTGTGGATAAAAATATTCCACTTGTAGTAATGATGCTTGGAATCCAGGCCACCATGCAAAAAAAAAGTTTGATTTTGTCTCGTTCCAACTTTTTCAAAGATAACACGATTCAGATGGATAACAAGAGAATTTAAAAGAAACACAATATTATTTTCAAGTATGGTTACATGACACTCGTTTACATATTCTTGCTGCTGGAGAAGCTAGCCCGATATAACGACAAGACTAGAAACAAACTGAACCATACAACTTAACAATATCTAATCAACAGTTCACACCGCTTTCCAAGTTCACCTGAAGGAGCTTCTGGAGACCTTATATGAAGTAGTTTCACCGATGAAGACCAATTAGACACTGCACCTCTCACTCCGTCATGCATAATGTACCCATCTTAATTATTTGCTGGTCTGAGGTGCCCCACAGCCGAAGAGAAGCTGCCAGATACTCTTCTTGACGTTGTTGCGGCTAGGTTTTCCCATTCTTCTTCCACAGATCTCCAAGCACCACAAGCTGAAATTTTCCAAGATGACAACCCTGAAAAGTAAGAGGTAAACATGAGCAACCGTTGGGCAAAAGCTGAGGCAGCTGTACAATCTCCCCACTTTGAACAAAGTACAATACCTGAAAATATCAATCCTGGAATTAATTAGGCTAGAGACAAGCTCGGTGCCTCCGGTGCAGGCACGCTGGTCCTATTTATAGGCATTACGCAAATAGAAAATTCATGGTCACTAGTACGAGAGAAGGCTTTGAAATGGTGTCAGTGGTTACTAGGAAGACTTCATGGAAATTCGTGTGAATTTTCGGTGAAGAATGACTGAATGAGTCCAGAACTTGAACTTCAAATTTGGACCACATGCAGAAACTTCAAACTTCAGTAACAATTGACAGGACTAAGGGCATCTCTAGCAAACACCATATATCAGCCGGCATATGGTAGTTTGGGCTGATAGGTGGTTTTATGCCGATTTTTGGGCCATACTAGACACGGTATATGTGGTCTCCTCTGGATAGTGTATCCTGGCCGCAGTCCAAAACCTGGATCCGCACGTATATATCCCGCACCGATAGGTCGATGCGGGCAATCCCCATCCGCATCGCCGAGTCTCTCTCCTCCCCGCCGACAAGAAAACTGCGCACCTCCGGCGAACAATTGACGCCCGCGCGTAGATCTACCACCGCTACAACGTCATGGTGTCCGGTCGCGGTGGAAGCTCGAGTAGCCAAGCCGGGAGCTCGAGCGGGCACGGAGGGAACGATGCGCCAGCAAGAAATTGAAGGCCGAGAAGAAGCGGTAGGACGCGGCGCGCCTCCATGGGTCATACCGATACACGAAGTACGTGCTCGCGTCGTCGCCCATGTTCTACCGGCAGGAGTCCAGCTTCTCCCGCCTCCTCATCCGCCGCCTCCTCGTCGTCGACCTCGCACGTGCCACCGCAGCCGGTGCCGGTGAAGATGGAGGTCGAGGATGCGGAGCTCGCGTGGATCCTTCCCACACTCGACGACGTGGCCAGCTTCGCGCCCGGTGACTTCGTCAATGATAATCACCTCCGTACCATCCTCGGGCTCGTGTCGGAGACGAGAGCCGCTGCGAAGCGGAGAAGGCCGAGGAGAGGCGATGGAGTAGGGGAAGGTCTACTGCCATCTCTTCTGCAGCAACGACGAGTGAGGCCGTCGCCGCGTCCCCGCCACGGTAAAAGGCTGGTAAAAGGCTCCGGTGAGCATCCCGGAGCCCATTTTTTGGTATATAGTTTTGCCATGGTAGCAAATTTAATTAGGTCAAATTTAGGCAAATTCATGTCGCTTTTGTACGTACGCGCTGAACATGGAATACATGTTTTGTCTCCTGGGTCATTCTTTTTTAAATTTACAGTTTTTGTTTAGCGTATCTGATTTGCGGACGTTTTTGTCGGCCCTCAAATCACGAATTCTTCACTTTACAAAGACGTATTTGGAGTGTTATTTTAATTCTTGTAGCTTGCCGGAAGGAAGAAACTTCTCAGAAGCATGAATCCCAAATTTGTTTTAGCTTATAATCTAGTTTGATCTAAACTGGAGTATAAGCCCAAACAAATTTGAAATCCGAGCTTCTGGGAGAAGCTGGTAGGAAGAAGCTTCCTCCATAAGCCACCGTAGAAGTGGAAAAGAAGTGTCTTAGTTGTATTGTACTTGCTCTTATATGAAAGGAAAAAAAAAGACACATGTTTTTTTTAACAGAAACCAAAAAACACGTATTGGTGTATGACCATACCGCTGAAACAGGAAAAGGCCAAACAAAACTTTAACCGGCGCCGTGAAACGCGGACACAGTTATCTGACGATCCGCTCCCGAATTCGATCGAGAGAAACGATCCAGAATTCCCCGCCTACCAAGCCCTAACCCTAACCCACTCTGCCACCAATCCAATCGATCCCCACCATTGAAGCTATCCTGAACCTGCGCCTCCACACGCCACGCTCCGACACCGGAAGCGCTCAAGGAGGACTGGGCGGGGTACATCAGTGACTGCATCCGCATCGTCGACGTCGCCGCCACATACCGCAAGATATCCTCTGCTCTGCGCTCGGCCACCGCGCCGACGGCCGCACGCGCCTCGACAACTCCAGCGCGCTCATCGACTTCGACGCTGCGCTCGCCGCCGATCCGGCCCACCCTGCCGCGCTGCTTGCCAAGGGCGCCTTGCTCCGCGGCCTCGGCCGGTACGCGCTCGCCGGAGTACGTACGCGTGGTGAAGTTGGTGCTCACATCTATCTTCTCATCTAAATTAATTGGCTGTATCCGTTCATATCATACCGTTCATATCATGGTTGTTCTTCTATCTCCACAGGCCATGAAAATTAAGTTCACGCAAATGTTCAAACCGAAATCTAGGTAGCTACCTAGCGACCGGCCGCGCCTAGGGTAAAGCGCTCGCATGCTTGAGTGGAAAACCAATGCAGTGCCAGCATCACGGTGTACAATATGTTTGACGACACACAAAAAAAGCAATATGTTTGACGACACAAAAGACTGCATGCGGTCCATCTTTATTCAGTACACACCTGGCAAAGCTCCCGAAAGGGCGCTTAGCCATCCATGCACAAGCGATATGGAGGCATCATGCCGGATTTTTTATTAGAGCTAGGCCGACACGGAGCACCACGACATGCACAATGGTATCTAAACTACGGGCAGCACATAAAGCGGCCGCAGGGGTGGCAGATCACGTCATTTCCATCATTGTTGGCTATTCTATAGCACGGGCCGTTCTGGCACCCCACACCACAGTAGTCGCCGCCGAGGCCGCAATACCCGAACCCGTTGCAGCACAGGCCGCCAGGGCACCTCCTTCCGTGCCCGCACTGTGCGTTGTCGGACACATCATTTTCATCGAAGCTAAAGCCGAGGGCAGTCACCGCAGCAACGGCAAGCACCAACATGCACACAACGAGAGACTTTGTCTTCATGGCCATGTCGGAAGCTCTCGCAGTGGATGAAACTAACTTGGAAGCTCTTCTTATTTAGCTTAGTTTGGTGGATGATGAAGCTTCCAATGATGAAGCACGGAGCTTGCCAGGTGCCATTATATAGGCGTAAGTCAGTGATGCCTCCTCGAGTGAACATGCCGTGGCCAGATGGTGTTTGTTCCTAGACAAATAGTATTGTTAGTGGCTTTTCATCACATGCATATGGGCGTGCTAGTCATAGACAAATATTGTTTGTCCAAAAGCTAGCGGCTTTTAATTGTGTTGGGCTGTACTGCTGTAGCAATAAAGTGGTTTAGTTCTCTACTTTTCTCGAGTTACTTGGATTTGTATTCCATCTGCCAAAGACATATATCTACACATCAGCTACCACATTTGTTGCAGTCCAAATTCTGTCTACAGATTAACATCGTGACTGTATTGAGTATGAAAAAAGAAACCATGAGCATGTACTGAACCAACTGGCCGGTGGTGACACACGAAAGCTAAGACCAAGACGACGACAACGAAACGAGCATTAACATGGTTGCAGAAGAAACAAGAAGTAGCCAGTCGGCCCGGACGTCGATGTGCTTCTTCGCCTTGCACACACAAAGGAAAAGAAAATAGCGACCAGTTAGAAGAGGAGCCAAATGAAAATCACTTCTCATCTTCTTTTTTTTGACAGAGAAAATCACTTCTCATCTTGCTCATGAGTGTGTACAAAATACTATCTTGGCCACATACGGCACTGTATGAAATTAGTTTTTTTTCCTAGTACCAAAAGTACTCGGCAAAAGGAAAAAGTAGTCGGCAAAGCTTTTGCCGAATATTACACTCGATAAAGTCTACTACTCGGCAAAGTTTTCATCGGAGAAGTATCTTTGCCGAGTGTTATTTCATGGACACAAGGAAAAATTACACTTGGCAAAGAAAGCACATGAATGTGTGCCCGACGTTAATGGTGTGTTGTCTTTGCGGAGTTTCTAGGCTCGACACATGGCAAGGATTCTGTCCCCGGCTGTGCGCAAAGTCCGAACCTTCTTTGCTGAGTACCAAGGTAAAACACAAGGGAAAGACACGGCTGTGGAGAAGCTGCCACATCGCCCCCTTCTTTGCCGAGTGCCAAGGTTGGCAGCACACATCAAATCGCCTGTATCAAGCCCTTGGACACTCGGCATAAAGCCTCGGGACGCACGGCTACTATCTTGTTTGTCAATTGTCAGGTTCTGGAAACCCTAGCCGCCGCCCACCTCCGTCCTCCACCCTCCCTCCCTCCCTCCGCCGGCGGTGGTGGAGCCCCTCCTAGCTTGCCTCCTTGCACCCTCTCACGCGGATCCAGCACCCTCTCACGCGGATCCACGGCCGACAATGGCGGTGGCTGGTCGACTACGAGGGCTTGGATGTGGTGCTGTCGGTCACCAAGGCGTGGCGTCCTCAACTCCTCGACGATGTTGTGGCAGACGGCAACGAATCCTCTTCAGGAAGATCGACGACAGATGGGGCGGAGGCTGGCCGGTGAGAACCGGGTTCCGATTCGATCGTAGCCAACGATGGTGGCGTCCTCGGGTGTCATCACCTTCTTGAAGGCAGTGTTGGCATGGATCCGCCCTCAGCCTCTTGTTCCAGGTGAAACCCTAGATCTGATTTAGATTGGACGATGGCGGCACCTCCGGTGTCGTTTTTCCCCTCTTGAGGGCATCGTTTTTGGAACAAGAGATGCCTATAGGGGGTCATTCAGCGGAGCGGTGTTCCATCTACTGCGTCGACGTTGGCGGGTCTCGGCGGCATGGTGCAGCGGAGTATTGACAATGGACGTGGCTGGACGGACTCACGCAGGTTGGTGATTAGTTTGATCTTACTTAATTTTTTTTTTTTGAATTGGCTTCCTCTTCTTGTCCGTTGGTTCTATCTAATATGTATATTTCAATTCTGAAAGTCCGCTGAATATTTAATTAAGCAGTTCTCGATTATTTGGTTATTACTGCAAACTAATTTGATTTAATATTTAATATAGCTATAGATGCAGACTCACTTTGATTTCTATTTTGTTCCAAAATACATCTCCAAAAAGTGTTCAAAATCTAAATCATCTACTTTTGAATGGGAGAAGTGCTTTCATTAAGAATGGAATATCAAAGTAATGATGGCAAGATCATAAGGTTACTTCCCCTCTACCCTGACATTTAGAGTATCAAATCAGTAAGAAATAAAGAATAAATATCATGAGATTTTCTTTTTCGTGAAATCGATATCAGAAGATTTTTCATTCAAATGATTGGTAATTTATTATTTATTTCTTAGTAATGTAATCATTTATAAAATTGTAAACAGTTTATCTTCAAATTATCTCCATATCAAATATGTTGTGTATTTTGTAATACAGAAGGTAATATATATTTTTGGAAAATTGTCATACTAAAGATGATGATCTTGCATTTACGAGGGCCACCTTCCTAGTTTTATAACAAAGAAACACGATACACTTTCTATAGTTAATATTTACATTTGTCTCCTGACTAAATGAACTTTGAGATGTACTACCTTTAATATCTTTAATTGACCCGGAGATTTGCTAAAATATGCTAGCAATCTTCACAACCGCGCGTCGATTTAAACGGATCAGAAGGAGTAAAACTACTGTGTTTTGAGCATCTTGCGGAGAAAACTATCGCCATACATATGTACCTGTATGCCTAATCGCCGACGGCATTTTTTTTTTGCGTCTAAGTTAAATTCTTCGCAATTTGTTTTTTCTCGTGACCTGTGCTGATATCTGAAAACCAAGTGGGTTGCAACTGATATTTCTTAGTTGCGTACAACTAGTATTTTCTCAGTTTCGTACGGGTTGCAATTAATATTTTCTCAGTTGCCTATAGGCTGCAACTGGTAATTTTTCAGGTGCGTGTATGGGTTGCAACTGGTATTTCTTTACAGTTGTACGCATGTTGCAACTGGTATTTTTTTCGTATACACACAGGTCGCAATTAATATTTTCTCAGTTGCGCACAACTTGCAAAAAAAAAATTGTGGTTGCATATGGGATACAACTAGTATTTTCTCGGCTGCATATGGGTTGCAATTTGTATTTTCTCAGTTACATTTTTTTCAGTTACACATGCAAATTAAATAGCTTAGGCTTAATAAAAAATCATACGCTCCCTAAAAAGAAATCATACGCCTGATATCCAGATGCTCCATATTTTAAGAAAATCGAAAACTAGTACAAATGCCCGTGCGTTGCCACGGGTACTCAAATTTCATTTTTCAATGCATATATATAATTCACAACTAAATTCAAAATAAATTAATGATATCATAATGTACTATGACAATACCGAACACAATAACAAGACCTCATTATAGTGAATCTATGTTGTTTCATATTCTAGGTCTTCTTGTCACTCTTCCACGATAAGTCCCACACATGTCGTTTCGGGCCGTCATACATTTCAACTCAATAACATCTCCATTGGATGTATTATTGCCTCACAAGCTTGAGTGCTGCAACCATAGTTATAACTAAAGAAATACATCTTTTCTGATTAGTCAAAACAATACTTTCATATTCAAGAGGATACACTTTGTTACCAAAAGATAACAAAACTATAAAAAATAAAAACCAAGCTGAACTACTACATTACTTGGCTTTGTCATGAACAACTAAACCTGGACCAAAGATGCTCACCATTGGAGTTAGCACAAAAAATATAGCTTACATAAAAAGTAAATCTACTATAAATATTGATCATCGCAAGAGGACCCATCCTGATCATTCAAAGAAAAGAGAGGAAAACAAATTGAGATATCACCAATATGTTTTTTTTTTTTCATCAAGTTGGAGATTAATAGTATAGTTCAAAATTAGGATGTTTGATGTTTGAGTCCAAATTATTTTATGATTGACAACCAATGACAGAAGAATCTAGGGGACACTGAACCACACATTCTTCATGACATGGATGTCATGTTAAATGCAGCCATGAAGAAAGTTCCTTAACATTTGTGTCTAGATACTTATTATTATAAATATAGAGGGGATTCGTCTGGCCAACAGCCTACCGCTCTTCTTTCCATGTTTCGATGCATCATAGTTAGGTTCTTGGATTGATAATTCACAAACAATTGTTGCCAAAAGATGCATTGAGACTTAAATGTATTTCAGACATAATGAAAGAACTTGAGATGTAGAGGTAATCTGCACCTAATCTAATGCCCTGACTTCTTTGAAACAAACTACATGAAGCCCGCAGTACCAGAAAAAACCTAACAATGTCTAAAATATACAATGCGTTCTTGTGGCACAATTTGTTCACTTACAGAATGGTGGCAGAGACTGACGGTATTCCATAAGTTACGGCGAGTAGGATGAGCACATCATATTCTCACAAAGTTTTATGATATGATTGTGGACGTCAAGAGCTTGCTAAGCAAGAATTTAACTATGAAATATTATCACACATGGAGAAAACTCTGCGTTTAGTGGCATTCCCAAATGCTCTAGGAGGGAAGTATGTACTTTGTGAGGCTGGACCAATAGCAATGTTAGGACTTGCCTGAAAAGATGCAAATCCATGGTACAATAAAAAATGCTTCAAGAAGAATCCAAAAAACAAAACCAAGCACGAATTTCACAGGTTCCCCACAAATCAAATGTATGCATGCTCAAAGTTTTGTCTCAAATGCAGCTTATACTAGAAAAACTCATTAAAAAATAGGGAAACATTTCAGACTATTCAGTAAGTACCTGAAGAGGTTTTATCTTTAAATAAGAGAATGCACAATATACCAACAAGCATGCAGGATAAGTAACAAAAACTGAATCGTATCAGCAACATTCAAGTGTCTACACCTCTATTTCTAGTAATCAATAGGATAAAATGGCACGAAAATACAAAAAAAAAATAACTTCCAGACATACCGAATGGACGTACTTTTCATCCTCCGAATCAGAGTTCCTTTTTCCTCGTTCATGTTACCCGTCCCACGTGTCATCAGTAGCAGTATGCATATCATAATCATCCTCCATGTCTTTGGCATGATCTAGTGATAATTGGACATTGATCCCCTAACCTGTAAACAGAACACCACAAGTCTGCAACCACCTTCAGAAACCATGCTCTAACTGGAACACACGATATTATCTAAAACAAACCCTTTACTGTTCGGATCACCGGGAAAATGATGCATGTATCATAAGGTTAACTAACGATCTCACTGCAGTCCTAAACTAAACTAAATGGACCAATGATTAACACCTGAAGCACAAAAAAAGGTGGTACGAAAATAATAATGAAATTGTACTTCCAAATCTAGGTGATGATACGATTTTAAAAACCCTTCATTCCAAACTCAAGTACTGATGGAAAAGGGCTGACTCATTTAATTGCTTCGCTCCAACCTCCAAGTATCAAAAGATTAATCATCCGTGAGCACCTTGAGTTCTTACAAATCTTCATTTTCTCATCGGACGAAAATAGAGTTGCAACCTAATAATAAATGAAATCACTCAAGTAGCGTACAAAGTAGATCCAACATCTTGAAAATAGATGTATATCATCAGTACTGGAATAGACTGATCTTTGGGGGAATATACAGAAAGTACTTTTTTATATCATTGTTGTTGTGCAAAATTGTAGAAAACATATGTATAGAAATATGCGTACTTAAGACTTGAGGTATCCGATTCTTTCAAATACAGTTAACACAAACAAAATACAGGACATCAAGATGCATTGTAGAAAATACAGGATGATCGATGAAGAATTCAAAAATATTTGAATAACTAACTCACAATATGTCGGATCATCATCCCCATCTCGTATATCATTAAAGATAAAAATGCAAAAATATAGATTTAAATCCCCTTCAAAAAAGCGTTAACATTGAGAAAAAAAAATCGACGGATAATCATTTAAAAAATCATAGACAACTACAGCATAACCTTTTTTTTGCGACACCAGGTCGTAAATCTGATTTGATTATCAATCGTGAGGTATTACATGTATTACTGGTTTGATAAAATTTAACACTACATATACAATCTTGGAACTTGAAATTTTATATGGCATCAACAAACGAATTCGAAAAGCTAGTTTATGCTACAAAACTGACCTTAAAGCTGTAAAATTATATGACATGGTCCAGATTGTAACAAGTACATCAAATTATGTGAGCATTACGAATTGGTTTTTTCTGTCAAAATCCGTCTCTAACTGAGTCTCTTTTCCGCACTATTCTCATCGGCTATTGCAGTAATTAGAAAAGTTTCAGAAGAGTCCAACTTATGGACCGGAAACACAAAATCTGCTAACCTTGGATTCCCATGTCACAGTGGTTCCCACTTCCTAAGCCTGATGTTGATGTACGAACAGTAAAGCCCCCACGTCTTCATCTTCATCACTAAGACTGAAAACACACACCTGCATGAATACTGAAGAGACGATAGAGATCAAAATCTGCACCACATTAAGATTAGAGATGGAAGAGAGTAAATAGGCGTTACTCTCTGCACCACCTATGATCGGTTGGAGGAACATCGTCAGACTTAAAGATGAGGCCTTGATCCCCGCAGGGTGGACGCCGAGCGCGGCGACAGTGGCCGTCCTTGGCGAGTCGACGCGCACCTCCTGCTGGCAGGATCTTCGCGTGGCGATGCTTCGGAGGAGAACGAAGGCGGCGGCACGAGCATAGGGATCCAGCGTCGTTGAAAAGGTGGGGAATCAGGATTCAGGGGGTTGGGTCGACCTCCGCCTATCATCAGTATTAGTGATGCAGAATTATACATGCTCTAGTAAGTTGTGGTTTATAAATGAGCCAATTAGGACCTGTTGTACTAACATAATAACACCTATACCTAATATGTAAGACAGAAGATGAAAGCAACTCGAACTTGAAAGGACGGTACAAAATATGAAGCGTCAACATGAAAGACATGGTTCAAGATAGAGAAATGTGTCACCGGCTGCTGATATTGGTGCTACAATAATCCTGAACCAATTTATGGATGCCTTAAATCAATTATTTTCCAAAACAAATTTCGGCAACTGCAGCCTTAATTTGGCTTTAGGCTTCCTGGATCAGCGAAGAATAAGATACTGTTGATCCACGCACTTAATTTGTAGAATAAGCTCAATGTTATAGCTAGCAAATAAGATGGAATATCCAACTTCGTTGGCAACAGATTTACATGAATTGTATTACCAGCCAGGGAAAATGACCTTGATGAAGGGTAAAGCGGGGGATGGAATGCCATCAACGGCAATGTGGCCAGGGCCGTCAAGAGCTCGTCGACCCGTCTGCGCAGCATGAATGAGGCTCTCCCTCCTGGACCTGGACGATCAGCGCCGAGACAGCTGTAGTAGCAAGGTTGTCCCAGCTCCAGATCGGGACGGTGTGGGCCTCCGCAAGCTTGGAGGCGATGCCGACCGATGGCTGGTTGAGGCGAGGAAGAAGGTGTCAAAGATGGCCCCGCCGTCCTTAGTCGAAGCTGCGCCAAATCGCCGCGGAGCAGGTGGCCACCAAATCGATCAACCGCAACGCAGATCCAAGCAGGGACAACGGAGGAGAAGCTCTTGTGGCAGAGTAGTGATCACGGAGCAGATTCTGTAGCGACGTCGCTGGAGCATGACGAGAAGGGGAGGCCATTCCTAACCCTAGCGCCGCCTCTCTTTCTTCTCTCATTGCGGGATCGGAAAAAAATCGAGAAATGACGACGGGTCGGATTAGTTGGGCTTGGCCCACTTGGGCGCGTGCGGGGCGAGCGGACGAAGCGACCAAACGGGGCGACGTGGTGGCACTAGTGGGAGGGTAAAATGGTCGGATGAAAATATGTAGGACGAAACCTCTGACTGGAGGAAACAGAACCAGTTCCTTCTTTTTAGATATTAGAGATTAGAGATAGAGATTAGAGATTAGAGATTAGAGAAGATAGTAGAGATAGAGACTAGCGTCGCCTCTCTTTCTTCTCTCATCTTCTCTCATTGCGGGATCGGAAAAAAACCGAGAAATGACGACGGGGTCGGATTAGTTGGGCTTGGCCCACTTGGGCGCGTGCGGGGCGAGCGGACGAAGCGACCAAACGGGGTGATGTGGTGACACTGGTGGGAGGGTAAAATGGTCGAATGAAAATATGTAGGATGAAACCTCTGACCGGAGGAAACAGAACAAGTTCCTCCTTTTTTAGATAGTAGAGATTTAAATAGTAGAGATAGAGATAGAGAATGCTGATTTTCCTCGGGGATCGAGTGCATCCCGTCCTCCGCCTTGGTTGCACGACACGTGTCCATCTTATTGTCCAGAAAAATTGACAGTCCACCTCCCTATCCCTTCTCTCACACACGTTCCTCTCTTGGTCCTCCTCTCCTTCCCCAATCTCTCCTTTCCACAAGCTCCAAGGAGATGCAGAGTTGTCGCCCGCCGGTTCTACCGCCACCGTCCTCATGTCGGAGCTGGTACAGCCGGGACCTTGTCCACCTCCACCCTGCCCCGTCGTGCGGCCGACTCCACAAATGCCTCCGGTTGTGCCTGACCTCTGCTTCCTCCCAATCTCCAGGCCCCATCTCTCGTCGCTGGTGCGAATTACAGCCACCAGTGTTGTGGAGGTCCGCCACTTGCTACACCAAAAGCTAGTTGCCAGTGCTACAAAAGAGTGCTGCAAACTCCACGACGCCTAACCGCTTGCTGCAAACGCCTAGAGCCGTCGCTACAAAAACGAGTCGTCGGTGCTACAAAAGACGGTCCTTGGTACCTGCTAAATGCAGTGGCGACGCCTGCTACATGTGGCGGTGGCCTCTGCTATGAGCGATGGGAGCTCCTGCTACATACGGCAGGGGCCTCTGCTACAAGCGGGAGTGACACCTGCACATGCGGCGGTGGCCTCTGCTAAAATCGGCAGCGACAGTAGCTGCTGCTACAATCGACGATGCGACTGCTTCTAGTGGTGGCAGCGGCTGCTACATATTGCGGTGGGAAGCTGCTACATGTGGCGGTGGCGGCTCCTACAATCGGCAGCGGCGGCGGTGGCCGCTACATGCGGTGGCGGTGGCTGATACAATCAACACCGGCCGCTGCTATATACAACGGCGGCTTCTGCTACAATCGGTCGTGGCGGCGGTGGCTGCTACATGCGGCAGTGGCTGCTGCTACAATTGGCGCCGGTGGCAGCCGATGCTCAATACTACGGCGGCTGCTGCTACAATCGGCGGCGACGGTGGTGCGCCACCGCTGCTACAATCAGCGGCGGCGGTGTGCTACAAGCCGGACATCGATGCTGCAAGGAGGCCGCCTTTAGTAGTATGCCCGGCTTCTAATGGTACTGAGGTGGTGCTACGAATGGCTGACGGCGGTGCTACCGGCATGGTTGATGCCGGCGATGTCTCTCACCATAGCCATTCGACTAGGGGCAGCGGGTAGGTGGTAGGGAGATACATGCATGCTTGTCAGGTGGGCTCGTGTGTGCTTGTTTCTGTGGTCGAGCGATTTTGCGGGAAGATACAGTTTCGGGGGAAGTGGTAATGGACACCTGTCAAATAGTGGAGGCGGGGATCATAAAGGCATGTATAATGGTTATATCTTAGGGGATGCCACATAGGATAATTGATGACATGGATGAGAGAGAAATAGAAAAACGGTTTTGCTATGTCTCAGTCGACTGAGATTTTCTTAAGTCTAAGTCACTTACAAAAAAGTACTTGAGTTGCACTTTTCTGTTAAAAAAGTGCAATTGCACTTTTCTGCCAAAAATGTGCAACTGGACTGAGTTGCACTTTTCTTTGAACTGCAGTTGCACTTTTCTGAATTGACTGAGACTTAAGAAAATCTCAGTCAACTGAGACATAGACACACCCATAGAAAAAAGAGGGTTGTCTTCTCTTAGCTAAGAGATCATCATCTTTTAGCACAATCTCTCTCACCACATATTTAGGGATGTCTCATTACTAGAGATAAAACTAAAAACTAACCCATTGTATATCATGTTTTGTTGTTATATCTAGACTAGGTGGGGGTTAAGATAAGACAATTTTATTAACCATTGTTCATGCCCTAAAGTTCCGTTCCCCGAGTTACGCTCAACACTTCCTTTTTTTTAAACAGAAACCAACACGTATTGGGATATGACCATACCGCTGCATCAGGAAAGGCCAAACAAAACTATAACCGGCGCAGTGAAGCACGTACACAAGCCTGACGTTGCGCCCCCAATTCGATCGATCGAGATAATCGATCCCGAATTCCCCGCCTACCAAGACCTAACCCTAACCCCGGCGAGCGAAGATGCCGGCGACGGCGGGGCGCGTCCGCATGCCGGCGAACAACCGCGTGCACAGCAGCGCGGCGTTGCAGACGCACGGCATCTGGCAGAGCGCCATCGGCTACGACCCCTACGCTCCCGAGGACAACAAGCACCAGGCTCCCTCATCCTCCGTCTCCACCGCTGCCGTTGCCGCCAACGAAACCACCGGCTCCTCCGTGAACGCCTACACCAGCTTACAGAGCCTCCTTGTTGTCGCCCGGCTCACCTCCAACGCCGACGACACCCGGGGCGCCTGCAAGAAGTGCGGTCGTGTTGGTCACCTCACCTTCCAGTGCCGCAACTTCCTGTCCCTGAAGACAATCGGCATAGAAGACGACATCCTGCAGGCCAGCAATGAGGCCGAGGCGCGGGCCAAGTTCGCCGAAGCCAAGAATAAAGCCTCTGACGCTGACGAGGAGGGTTCTGACAAGGACGACGACATTGACAGCGATTCCTCAGATTCGGATACTGATCCCATGCTGGAGAAGATCATTGCTGAACGGGAGCGTGCCAAGAGTCGCAGGGGAAAGCAGTCCGAGGAGCTTGACAAGAAGACAAGCCGCCATTGGAGCAGCAGCACCAAGGTAAAGAACAAGGATGGGCGGAAGAAGCATCAGAGCTCAGATCAGGATAGCGAGCGTGACTCTGACAGGAAGAGGGACAGGAAGAGTAGTAAGAGGCAGAGGACCCACCACAGGAAGGATGGCGAGTCTGGAGAGGAAGGGAGGAGGCATCGCCACCACCACAAGAGACGTCGTCACCGCAGGAATGCACCTGATGGTGACAGTGCTGCAGACCGATCGCAATATACTGCAACATGCTAATTTCTCATGTTCTTATAGGTAAATCACTAAGCACTAGAGACCGTTCGTAACAGGTGATATACTAGACTATCATTTGTAATATGGTATTGAGTTTAATTTTTCTGAATGTGACATGTTACAAAGAGTTTATGAACATCGTGAATTATCATAGTTCATAAACTTGCAGTAAAATCAGCGCTTGGTTCGTCTTTTTTTCGTCGATCTGTTTTCTCGGTCGCTCGTTTCGTGAAAACTAGATTAGCAGAAAGATATGTAGCAACAAAATTATCACAACATAGACATGGCTTTTCTTTGAGTGTCACACCAAATTTTCTCGGTCGCTCGTTTCGTCGGTCTATTTTCTCGGTCGTTTGTTTCGTGCGAGTAGACATGGAGATTTCCAAAAACCGGCTGAGTCTCTGCTGAAAAGCCGACCTGCATGCGGCAGAATTTTTTTTAAACGGGAAACTAGAAGCCTAATTGAATGTGGAAATGTGTATTACTATCACTTAAAGGTTGGTTTATGGATCTATTGGCCACCTTTGGTAAATTTTAGAAATGGTATCCATCAAACGATGTTACATTAAATGGTCCTCACAAATTTATAGTAAACATTTTTACTTATTTATAGCTCATTTACCACAAACATTCATTTTTTATTGAGACATCCTTTAATATTATAATTTTATCTAATCGGCATTTTCAAATATAGTTAGCTGGTTAAATATTAGATACTAATGTAGATATTCTTCAATATTTTTTCTTAACTTGTTTCATTGTTTATGCACTATCCATGCATAATTAACCCTCATTTATTTTTGGATATTAGTTTTTACTAATTTAGATAGGGCTCGTGTTTTGTCAAAATATTTTGTTAAGCTAAATTCCCCCTAAACCACCAAATGAAAAGAAGAATAGTATTATTTGACAACGGATCTGCGTGCAAGTTTCAGGTGAAGTGTTAGTTGAGTTTATATGGCTTCATATTCAGTTTTCAGTGAGGTGTGTGCTAGCTAGACAACATCTACAATTAATTATTTTGATGAAGGTTCCTAGCTTGTACAATTGACTAGCCAAGTTATTACATAGATACAAGTTTCTAGAGTGTATGATGTGTTGACAAATAGTTTGTCCAGAAAACCATTCATCTTGCCCAATTGCTCATTTTAATTGCTTAATATTTGGTCAAGACATCAAGCCTCTGATTCTTCGGTTTTGATCAGTTCACAAAAAATAATGAGTGCATTGGTGTGATCTTTACTTTGAAACGTGTAGCAAATATAAAACCCATACTAGGGTAGCATTGTTCTTATATTGGTGTCCCTTGTAAAAAAATTACTTTGGATCCTAGGCGACAGGTAGCCCGGTATTTTATCAGCGAAATTTGGCAACATTTTATAAGGGGCCATGTTTAGATGGAATTGCGGATCACTCTGACATCTAAAATTATATACCTCTAGGTATGAACATCGACCCTTTCGAAAGGAGCACTAGCAATAAGCTTTTCTTTTCTACGAATTATGAGCTGTAATTTGTAAGTGAACTACTACAGTTACAACTTTTACACGGTTAATGTGTAAATAAGATTTTAATAAAAAGAAAGGGAAAATCATATCCACGTGCCAATGTGTAAATCTTGAAATAATGCTGCAATATGTTGGCACTATAACTTTTTTCGAAATGGGGAAGCCCTAGCCTCTGCATCAATCGGTGCATACCGCTTTTATTTAGATTTCATTCAGAAATGATCTATCAAGAACATGCACCATAAAATTCGAAGCCATCCACTTAACACATAGAAACCCGACAATGATTCTCGTAATATGTTGTCAAGGCATCATGCCCTTAAACACAAAGAACAACCCACCAACTAATTACTG
The DNA here is from genome assembly GCF_022539505.1 of Lolium rigidum. NCBI lineage: Eukaryota > Viridiplantae > Streptophyta > Magnoliopsida > Poales > Poaceae > Lolium > Lolium rigidum. Next base: position 244,598,745 of record NC_061509.1, on the reverse strand, counting down.
CAGAATACTCTGTAAGGTCGCGTCCATCGTCCTGCGGATATTTTCATCCTTTAAATTCGAAGAATGATAACACATAAGGTAAATATTCCTCTACAAAGCTAGTTATTTCAATATTTACATGTCATCACCATGTTGTTGCAAACACGCGCCCAAGAAAAAGAAAAAAAGCAGAAGAAAAACCTAGCGCACCAGCAAACACGCACCCACGAAGAAGAAAAAATAAGAAGAAACAAAATGAAGACAGAGACGGATCAACTAAACGAAGATGAACTGCAATCGTTGCGTCATTCGGAGAAGTTCCACTACACTGCCAGCACCTGTTCGTCAATTACCAAGCAGCTACTTTTTTAAAAAAAAAAACGGCATAGATGCTGCCCAGATCAGGTGGTGCTATGGTTTGCTCTGGCACACACTCAGGGAAGGCAACATCCTGGAAATTTTGACCATGAATTTGCTACTTGTTTAACACCTACAAAAAGGACTAGCATGCCCGCACAAGTGACCGATCATGTATATATCTAAATAGGTGATCCCACTAACTTCTTTGCATGCCTTCTCCATCATCCATGTCTCCTCAATTTGAATGTCACGTGAGCATGCACTATATAACAAAAAAAAAGAGAAAAAAGAAACACTGGAAGCATGTTCCACTTCTTTGAAGATCGAATTCTTTCCTCCATTCTGCTCCGAAACAAATGCGTCAAAAAATTCTCCACGGAGGAGGCAGCTTGGCATAATGCGCTTGACAATGAACTTGTCTGGAAACACACATGTACAGTGCTCTAGTTTATTGGAAATAGAATGTATCTCATGAGCTTGCTCACCTGCGAAGCTTTCATCGATCATGTCATAGAATTTCTCAATGACATACAGTAAAACTCATTACCTAAGCCATATAATACCCCAAAGTTGGTCTTATTAAAGGACATATAGGAATATACAATGTTCTCACCAAGAACACTCTGAACAACAACCCTGAAAAAGGTATCGGCTTCCTCAAATGTTTTCTCGTATTTAGGAGAAAATGTTTCTTCGGGCTAGCCTTGTTGAGCATCAAAGCATTTCATGGTTGTAATCCAAACTGTTTCACTCGTGCACCATCACTTATAGCGAACTTCCCCGAAAAGAGGAGGTATCAGAGCAGCAACAAAGCCAATTGGGAACTATTGCTATAATCAGGTTTTTAAATTGTTGAATATATTATTAATTCTCCATATGATTTAATATATGATATGTAAGATAAAACATGACAACCATAATGGTGGCTATCGGATGAACAAATTATTCATGGAACTATTTAAGCGACCGTATAAGTCTGATATACAACATGTACAAGTTTTTTTTATGTAATCATAATCTTTATTTATTAGTAACAAGGGTTACATCTTTGATCAGCAAGGGTATGATAGAAGTTGGTGGATCATCGAGCCATACATGGTGCTCTTGATCATGTGCTAACCTAGCTAGTTCATGGGCTACAGCATTTGCTTCGCAGCAATTATGTTCAAATTCGTTCTTCACAAATTCGGACGCCAAGTGATAACAATCATCAACAATAGCCACTGTGACTCCATTTGAGAAACCTCCATCTGTCATTGCTTGAATGACATCCATATTATCGGAGCACTGTTGCAACCCATGGACTGGGCAAGAATCTTCAACGCTTGAATTTCAGCTAATAGAACATCATGGACGAACTCGAGCTTGTTGCTGGCGGCAACAAAATTACCTTTGCTATCCCGGATTATCGCACCCGTAATGCCCCGAAGATCATCCATATCGAACGAGGCATCAACGTTAAGCTTGAAAAAGCAGCGTGAATCTAAACCCTAATTAAACGGTGTGAGCATCTGCCTTTTACTGCGAGTACAAGATTACTGATCAAAAACAGATTGGTTTCCTAACAGTGGAGTACTCTTTTTTTCTTTTGCGAATAACTGTGGAGTACTCTGTACTACTATTTCCAATGACGTACACCGTATGGGAGAACACACTTTAAGTCAACGGCAAGTCAACAAATAACACATGTAAATACGTGAACTGCAGCTTACATTGATTAGTATTTCCAACACGTACTCCCTCTCTCACAGTTTATAAGGCGTGCACCTACATCTAGATCGCAAATTTGATCAAGTTAGCTTTAGTCATATGTTATAAAAATTATATTATTAGAAAGTTTAGATGTTCTATTTTCTAATGATATAATTTTTGCATTATATAATTTAAATTATATAGGTCAAATTGGCGACCTAAGGATACGGGGAGGACTAGTAAACTGAGAAGGAGGAAGTAAAGCTTTGGCAGTAGTTGAAGCGTTGCAGCGCAAAGGTCAACAGTCCATGCTTCAGCGCAAAGGTCAGGGATCCAGTTTTCATTTACGCGAACCTTATGGAATTTAGCCGATCTTGTTGCATATATGCCGACCAATAAACCGCTGAATGATGGAACATTGAGGTAACATTACAATATTTGTAAGGAAACAATACAACAGTATATATTATGATTCGCTTTCATGACATAAAGGACGAAATATATGAGATTTATTTTGGACACATGGTTACATGACACTGTTTTACATTTCCCTTACTGCAGAGTGTGAAGCTAGCCGACAGTCACACAACTAAAAACCAATTGAACGATCAACTTAGTAATAACGTAATTATGACATCTAATCACACCCACTACTTAACGGCAATCGACATGTACGAAACAAGTTCACCTATGTGCATGGTGAGTCATAAGAGCTTAATTAGCCCTTGGTCTTAGGCGATAAGCAGCCGCAGAGGACCTGCCAGATGTTTTTCTTAACGTTGTTACGGTTGGATTTTCCCATTCTTGTTCCGGAAATCTTGGAGCATCAAAGGCAGAAAATGCTTAAGAAGATAGTCCTGGAAATAGCAGAGTAACGAGTTATGAGCTACTCGAGGTATCACCAAAAATAACTACTGCGTACTCGCTAACGTAAAGTAAGGGTGTTCAAAGCCTATTCTTACTGCTATATCAGGGAAAGAAGATAGTACCTGAAATTTACACAGCCCTTGAAGAAGGTACACAAGCTCGATCGATGCCTCTGATGCAACAAAGCCCCTTATTTATAAGTGAAGCCTCTGATGCATGCCTTGGAAGTACTAGACATTACCGGGAAATAGTTAGTGTGACTCCCATGAGTATTCTGTGAAGAACGACTGAACAAGTCCAGAACTTGAACTTGAAATGAGGTCCACTTGTTGAAACTTCAGTGATACTTGCTAGTCCGGCAATTAGCAATTAGTTAATTCCCCTGTGTCATGTTTGGTACTCACTCCATCTAAAAATAAGTGTCTCAATTTTTTCTACATATAGATTTATCTATAACTAAAATACATCTAGATACATATATATGTATCTAGACAAAATTGAAACACTTAATTTAAAATTGAGGCAGTAGTATACGGAGTAGCATAGAACGAGTCATTCACGTCCAGAATTGCTTAGGTACCACTTATAGCACAGGTTTATACAAGTAGGCCAGATGTGACTATTTAGTTCCTTTGTTTACTGGATGGATCAATTAGGTGATGTAAATATACATGAGCTCAATTAGTGATTGGTTGGGAACTTGATCGATCTTTGCCGCCGTAGGTGCAAACGCGTAAAAACAAAGAAGAGCTATTGCGTATAACCCCGGGCAGTTGCTTCAGAATGAAGCAATCGAAGAAAGGTGAATCCTACTATGCAGGTTCAAGCCCGAACGCGTACAACAACAGTGTAGTGTACATGTGTGTGAATTACTCAAAAGGGTGGGGCAGGACAGAGAAGAAGCCAACGGCATTACCTCTGTGCATATTCCTTCTACCGTATTGGCGGTGAGCTTGGACTCCCAGACTCCAGCGCTTCTTGGAGTTGCGAACCAAGCGGCCAGATGCTCTTTTTAACAGCGCATGCTGATATGTTCCAACTTTTGTTTTTTAAAAATCCATGCATTCACGTTTTTTTTTTTCTCTCCGAACAACCCTTGTGCACCGTTTTGTTGGTTCAGATAGACGATGATATGATGAATAATCATAATTGCTCCTGAGCTCCAAGGAGACCTTAAAAATAAATAACAAAACAGCATTTTGAATTCTTAGAAAAATCTGAAATAATTTTATGAAATTTACCGATAGATGTGTAGGCTGTATGTGCAAATTTTCATCAACATAGTATTTTTCATCTGTGAAGTACACAAGAAAGACAAATGTTGAGAGTAACTCTTTTTGAGGCATAAATATATCTTTTTTGTGTAGCCTACAAATTAACGTGCTATTCAACTAATGGAATTTTACAAATATGTAAAGAATGTAAATTGACACTAATTAATCATTTAAAAAAATTGGTCTCCCTTGGCCCGAGTTTAGAGACTATATTGGAACTTCAGAAAGTCTGCCCAGACGCAGCATGCGGAAATAAAGTTTTCATAGCCACCTTTGTTTCAAAAACATCTTATGAACTCGATCTTTATTGAACAAGTTTCTCATGATTTTAGTCTCTGGTTATTTTAAGTACCTGCTGAATTCCATGTCAGTTTTTATATATATCAAATTCTATATTTTATTCACCAAAATGGGGTTTCCACCTATTTTGTTACACTTATTTTATAATTTTATACTACGTTTTCTACAAGGACAAGTTAATATTAAGTCTAAGTAAGAAGTGAGTGTCGCTCACTTGCATAGAGAAGTGAAAGGACAACCCAGGCACCTAAGTTTAAATCCCCCAGACATAAATATGAGTTCTTATTCTTTCAAAAGGATCACGATGTCTGAGGAGTAAGAAACCTTCGAAATTTTCTAAGTAATACCACTTGGTTCATCATTCTTTGATAAATAAGATAATCATAAAAGAAATCAACTTTTCTTATAGAGTCTGCTGAACTAAAATAAAAAATGCAAAAGGAAATTTTTATTTAGAGCTTGTTACCTGATATTTCAAAGTTGAGATTTTTTATTATTTTTGCACAAGAAGAGTTACCATCCATGGTTAAGAAACTAACCTCTTGATTACTACATGCTCTGTTAAATTATATGATGTTTTGGTAGGCTACCTACCAAAACATGTTATAAATTGAAACATAAGTAGTATAATCTATTAGTAGTACATTGAAAACCAATGTATCATTTTTTTTCTGGAAACTATACATGTAATTATCATGATTATCATGAATGTCACAAAGAACAAAATACACAACAGATTTATTTCGACACATGGTTACATGACACTCTTTTACATTTCCCTTTACTACAGAGGAGGAAGCTAGCCCGGCAGAATCACATGGCGACAAACCAATTGAACCATTGAACTTAACAATAACAATCTGACATCTATCAAACCCACAACTCAAACTCGACTTTTGGCGGTCGACTGCTACGGAAGAATTTTATGAAGTACGAGGTGCAAGGGCCATGGCATGAGTCATGAGATCTTATTTAGTCCGTGGTCTTGGGCGTTGTGCAGCCGCAAAGGATCTGCCAGATGCTCTTCTTGACATTGTTACGATTGGATTTTCCCATTGTTCTTCTTGGGAGCTCCGAGCGCCAAAGGCAGAAGCACGTAAGGAGACGATCCTAGAAATAACAGAGTAACAAGTTATGAGCTTGCCAACTCTAAACCAAGCATTGCCAAAACAACTAGTACTGAGTATTCTCTAACAAATACGGACCTGTAAATCAAGAACATACTACAAAGCCATTCCTACTTCTGTATGAGGAAAAGAAGCTACCTGAAATTTACAGGTCTTGAAAGAAGCGGCACAAGCTCGATCGGTTGGCTCTGGTGCAACCAAGGCAAGCTAATACCTCTATTTATAGGGGATACAAAAGGAGCAAGTGTTGGTCCAGGGGTACTGGGAAACATCCATGCTTTGGAAGCATCAGACGTTGCTGGGAAAATGTTAGCGAGACTTCCTTGAATATTCAGTGAAGGATTGAACAAGTCCAGTGCTTGCATACTCGAACTTGAACTTGAACTTGAAATGTGGTCCACTTGTAGAAACTTGAGTAGTACTACTTGCTAGTCCAGCAATAATTAGGTACCACGCCAGAGGTTTATTCATGTAGGTTAAATGTGACTATTCATTTCCCTTCGGTTTATGTAAATTTGCATGAGAAGGACGGACTCATGGTAATGACATGCTGGGAACTTGATCGATCCTTTGCCGCTATGGTGCATATAAGCGTAGAAACAAAGAGATGGCATTTGCCGTATAGCTGGGGTTAATTGCCTTCAAGGTGAAGCGACCGAAAAAAGGTGAATCCTGCGCAGTGAAGACCGAGAGTCGGCTGGGTGGGGCCTGCTAACTTTTTTTTTTGCGAAACACAGTACAATCAAAGACGCTCATACATACGCGCACACACTCACCCCTATGAACGCACACACGCACACCCTACCCCTATGAGCACCTCCAAGAGACTGCGTTGAAGAACTGATCCGGCGGGTCTTGAGATTGACGAAGTCACCACAGCGCGCCCGCTGTCGAGGGGAACGTCGCCTCCCACTGAAGAATATTCTGCCTTTATGAGACACCAAAGTGTCAAATCTGGGATTTGAACTCTGGTGAGCTGGGGGTGCCACTGCCCTCCTAACCATCCAACCACAGGTTGGTTCTCTGTGGGGCCGGCTCAGAAGACAGAATTCACGGCCGAGCAACGGAGCAAGTGCAGTGCATGCAACCATGTTTCATGCCCGAAGCGAGCAGTACAACACAAAAGTACATGCGTGAGAATTATTGAAAAGGGAGGGGCCACTTGACGGTTGAATCGTGTATTATGGGCGCATTTAGTTGGCTGGGCCGGATTTGTGGATGCGTGCACGCCAGGGAGAAGGGAGCATCTGCATGTTGCAAGCAGGCCCAGGGCTAGAATTGACCTGATCGGTTGGCCGGTTTTAAGGCAATGTAGCAGCCCAAAACGAGAATGGTGTTATTTGGTTGCAAGCTAAAATTAGACTCATATAGCAATATCGCACAAGCAAGCACAGAAGAAAAGATCACACTATAAAGTTCGTAGACGATACGAATTAGGTTCATTCGACTTGACACGGCAATTGTTTAGCACTACCGACACATACCAGAGTTTAGACACAACACGCTACGACAGTTCAGTCGACTCACATACCAGCAGAGCTGCAGACTGCTTCTTCCACCACGATACATCTGGTGGCATCGCCATGGTTTGGGCACCTGGCATCACCTCAGTGCAAGTGTGGTCAAAGATGACCACACGGAAGATACCAATGGACTCCTTCTTGAAGGCGATGATCTGGCATATCTTGAGCTGATTGGCGATGGCGAAGGCGGCCCACCCCTAGTCGATGAATGCATCGTCGCCGAGTTTTCTGGTAGTCATCCTTCAGCTGCAACCAGTGTTGATGCGGACTCCCACACAAGTAAGTAGCTAGCTAGCTGGTATTGCCAAAGCCAAAAACACTGCTGCATTCGAAAAGGCGGACCCGACTTCTTCCTTTTATGTTGTTCAACCGACTATAAGAAGTTCAAGAAGGGGTACCGGCTCGGGGGCGGGGGTATCTTACCCGTTCGCTCGTGGCGGGGGAGAAAGTCAAAATAGAAAAAACTCACATCTATAAGACTGCTGGCCTGAGAGCGAAATTATAGAAGATCCCCTTTAAGATCAAACAATTATTTTAGAAGGGATGGGACCGAACAAGTAGATGTTTTTGGCAGGGATTGGGAGCTTCCCAAAGGTCGGCTTGAAGATGATCATCGGGAAGTCTTGCGGCCCTTCATCGTCGTGGAAGTGGCCAACGGTAGCCGGTCTTCCTCGGCGCTTCTTGGCCAAACAATCGTTGGGAACCTCTGTGGGTGCCCCTAGGTCGATCTGCTTACACTGCACAAACAACAAGCAAGTTCCATTACTTCATCACTCGCACAATAGATTAACATGGAGCAAAAAAACATTTGTGATGCCTCATACATTGGGTCACACGGTAGGCAAAGGAATTGTCCGCAAACTAAATCTAATGTGCAAGGAAAATGGTTACACACAAGACTAGGTTCGAGGGCAACCCCTTTCCTTCCCATAGTGCCTTATTTGAATCATTGGTCAGTGCAGAAGAAAAACCAAAACATGCTTCATGTCGTCTGTAGCACAATTGATGCACATGGTTCGTTACCATTAAAGAAGCAAAAACATGGAAAACACCAAAGCAAGGTAACATAGGCCTTATAGTATGATAACATATTAAAGAGATGTTTGATCAGAATCTACATCATGGTCATTTATAGTATGATAACATATTGAAGAGATGTTTGATCAGAATCTATGTCACGGTCATGTTCACTCACGCCATATATAGGTTCTAATCAATCATCTCATCTGTAGTATGATCCCTGGATATAATTATCGGCCTAATTCACTTATAAACATGGCAAGTGCCCATTCAAATAGAGGGTTACTTAGTTCAAACATTAGTAGAATCTCCCAATAGTGTACATTACAAATGGTACTTAGTGTACATTACAAATGCTACTTAGTTCACCCGTTAGCAGAATCTTCTACATTACATGTCTAGCGCATTCATCACCCATCACAAGTAGCCCTGATCCTTCTAAGCTTTTTCTTGTTTTCAAAATTCAGTTTGAGCAGATCGTATATGTCATACTCTAACTTCATCTTTTCATATTTGAAACCCTATTTTTTCGGCCAGCAACGCCTCTTTTTATGTCTCTCAATACTATTTCGTATACGTCATAACTTGTGCTTGAGTTCTCTACACATTCTTCGGCATAGCAACATTATACTTCAAGTGATCTAGATTGTCTTGTGCTTGGTTCTGAACAAACTAAAGCTACTCTTAATCTTTGGCACAACAATCAAAACATGCAAAACCCGTACTGATTGCAGCACAAAACCCACTTCCCCTCTTTGCATGTACATTAAAAATCAGACAGTTTGAGCAATCTGAATCCGATCTATATTGCATCTACCGTGATTGCAAAATATACTAACAGATCTTAGAAAATCACAACCATGAACAACAAGCAATCGAAGTGAGCAGAAAGCAATCGTCTATTCAAACCCAATCCTAATGGAAACCCTAGCAGATCTAATATCCATGTCGTAAGAAATGATTCAGCAGGGCGTGTGGTCATAGAACGATGGCGAAGATAAGAGGAAGAAGGTGCTTACCGCCATTCTTTAGGCCGAGGAAGAGCTCGACGCCGTGCCCAAACTCGAGATGCAGGTCCTGCGCGCGGTGTAGGTTGCGGCCTAGGTCGCGGTCGTTGTCGTCATCGTCTCCTCCTCCAATCCCGCTCCTCCTCCTTGCGGTGGTGCGGCAGATTTGTCGGCAGTAGAGCAACCGCCTGGTGATGTGACGGTTTGGGGGAGTGAGAGTGGAAGAGGCGAGTGAGATGAAGGAGAGAGGGGTGGTGAGACGAGCTATGGAGTGTGTTCCCGAAGGGATGCGAGGTTTCCTTCTCCCTTCTTCATGCGTGCAACCGTCTCAAGACAACGGGCCAGCCTCCACGGTTCTGCAACAACACAGGAGAGTCCAGGATACCAAACAACCTATTTTTCGTACCACCCGATGCAAAAAAAGAGGACCCCATGCTACCAAACGCGCCCTATGACTCGTGTGCGACTTGGATGTCGAGTTGTGTACGTCACGGCGATGGCCCCGAAACTAGAAGTGTGTTTGTGGCGTTTGGTGGCTGCATTGTGTGGACGATGGGTCTACGAGCTCCTCCCTAGTGTGGGATTTTGGCCTGGTTTTCTTTATAAATTAGACAATGTATAGTTTGTATGGATTTTGAATCTGGTTTTCTTATAAATTGAATCACTCCCTTCTATCTAATCGGACAGCGAATATCGATCGTCTTTATCTTCAAAAAAGGAGGGCCGCAACAAGCACACATGATGCTTCGATCGTCTCCGCTCTTAAACCCTGGTTCAAGAAACCTATTACCGACGATGGGAGAAGGCGCAATGAAGAACACGGACGTGGCCAGCAAGCCCATCCGTCCCATTTTCGAGGTTAACCGTACCGTGTCACGAATCTGGAGGTGGGACATGGCTCGACAATTTCCGCGCTGATGTTAACAAGTGTTCGCCACCGGTATAGATCGTGCACCTAGATCAGTTGCACCATACATGGGGATGGAAAAGGTTGGTCGCCATGCGCAGTTGCCATGAGTCGCATGAGAAAATATTTTAGATCTTGCATTTAAATGGTTTGCATACAGATAAAGTACATGCTGCTTTCTTCTAATATTTACATGTGCATGAGAAAATATTTTAGATCTTGCATTTAAATGGTTTGCATACAGATAAAGTACATGCTGCTTGCTTGAATTTGCATACATATTGGATGAGTGACTTATCTGGGTTTAGTTCTTTTATAGGTTTACATACTACTGGTGAAAACTCCAACGTGCCACGATGCCATGACCAAATCAAGCAGATTGGGAGAGTTCCAGGGGAAGGAAAGCTATTCTGGCCAAGAGACCATGGTAATGCCTGATGCATTCCATTTACTGCATAGTGATATAATGCAGTAATTTGGCATTGATTCTATTACTTTGGTCCTATGTTTTGTACATTCTGATTCTATTAGTTTGCGGGTTCTTGGTTACACCTGGTGCTGAGATGTCATTGTACAAGATGAAAGTAATTGATGAAACATCCTTAGAAAATCTGGACCGATTAGAAGTAAAATCATAGTAGGCTGGCCAACTAACCTGCTAACCTGTGCCTTTTCTGCCGTGTTACTAATTCATAAGCCGACCAATTAAATGAGTGTATTTCATTTTCGTAGCATTCCGCAAAGGCAGGACTTGTCAGGATTAAACTGATCATATGTGCTTGATCCATTTCATTACCATGATAATGTCTCCTACCTCTCTATGTGTGACTAGATTTCTTTGTTCTTGAGGATATGGTGAACCCCTAGTTATGGATTATAATTCAAACCACCACTACTTGAGAGCATCTCTAGTAGAGTCTGTAAAAGGACCAAAACCGTAAAGTAACCGCCAGTTTACGGGTCAGGACCGAAAAACCGAACTGTTAGCGTAAACGACGACAAACCGATTTTATTTTCCAGGCCGAGCCCGAAAACCCAAATCAGCATGTATTTGCAGGGGGCGATCGAGCGAACCGAACGGTGGATCCATATCTAAGGTGCGCTGAAATTTCACCGCACGCAACTGCTCACTCTCTCCCTCCTCCCAGCGCCTCCACCACACACCGCCGCTGCCACCGCCGCACTGCCCGATTCAGCCGAGCCCAGCATCCCGGAGCTTGCGCAGCTCGCCCCGCATCCTGCCCGCGGTTCCTCGCCCAGCTCCGGGTGCCACCGCTGCTGCGTCGGTCGAATCGAGGATGAGCTCGAACGACGAGTTCGTCGACGTTGATATGTCTGATTCGTCGCGCTCGGACGATTTTGACCTCGACGAGCTGCTCCAGGACGACGAGGTGGAGGCCACCATCCTTCTTCTCTCCGTCAAGGAGCTGGAGGACTGCGCGCAGCTACTGAATTGGAGGCGCGGCTCGATGATTGGCCGCAACCACATCCAACGGAATCGCCCGCTCGGTCACGAGCAGCTGATGTAGGACTAATTCGCCGAGGTACCTACCTATCTTCCGCATCTATTCCGTATGAGGAATCGCATGCGTCGTAGTTTGTTCGTCAAATCATCAAGGCCTGCGAAGCCAACTTGAATTACTTCAAGCAACGTAAAAATGTTGTCGGCGTGATGGGTTTCAGCTCTTCCAAAAAATCTCGGCTGCCATGAGGGTGATTACGTATGGCAACCCTACGGACTACACCGATGAGTATCTTCGAATTGGCGAAGATACAACCACGGAGTCTGTTCGTAGGTTTGCTCGCATGATTATCAAGTTATTTGGGTCAACCTATCTCCGAGCTCCCAATGAGGATGACACAAAAAGATTGATGGAGATAAATGAGAAAAGAGGTTGGCATGGAATGCTTGGCAGTCTTTATTGTATGCATTGGACATGAAAGAATTGTCCAAGGCATGGCATGTCATGTACTCTAGGAAGAGCAAATATGTTACCATTGTACTTGAGAGGCCGTCGCATCACAAGATTTGTGGACTTAGCATTGTTTTTTTTGTTGTTGATGGAAACACTCAATGATATCAACGTGCTTCAAAGATCCCCTTTGTTTGCGAAACTAGCAAATGGGGAAGCACCCACCTGCAATTACAAGGTCATGAATGGGATATTACCTAACCGATGACATCTATCCAGATTGGGCAACTTTTGTGAAGTCTGTGAAGGATCTCCAAGACAAAATAGGAGCTGAATTTACCAAAACTGAAGAAGCGGCTCGCAAGGACATTAAGAGAGCTTCCGTTGTTTTGCAAGCAAGGTTTGCCATTGTTCGTGGCTCAGCCTGATTTTGGGACAAAAAAACCCTTGTGAACATCATGATAGGTTGTGTGATTCTTCACAACATGATCATCGAGGATTAAAGAGAGTTGAGCCTGCCATGTTTCTATGACAACGTTGGCACCCGAGTGCAACCCCAACGTAAGCCGGATCGCATTGAAGCTTTCCTTGAATCGCATCGGTAGATTGAGAATGCCAGTACCCATGTCCAGCTTGTTTATGATGTAAAAATGGCCATCTCTTTGATCCTACCATTTCATTCATTTATGTGTGAGATGTATCATTGTTGAGACATTTGTTCATTTGTTTGATTGTTCTAAAATTATTGTAATTTGGTTGAGATATTTTTTCACTTGTTCAATTTCCCCAAAACTATTGTAATTAATAATTTGGTTCGGACATTTTTTATCTGTTGTAATAATTTGGATGATTATTTTATTAATTCTGATCGATTGTTGTATGTGTTGCATATGAATTATATGAAAATCCCTACTTTTACGGGTTCGGAAAATCGCTGGCGCAGAACAGAACCCGTTTTTGCAGTTTTGGTTACGGGCTCTGTTCTACGCCAGCGATTATCCAACCCGTAAACACGTGTTCTGTGAATTGAACTTGGGGTTTTCAGTTCGTGTGTTTACGGGCTCTGCTAGAGATTCTATGAGCTGATCCAACATCCGCCACCTGTCTCTTACAGGGCACGGGCACGTGATGTATTCTCAGCAACCTAGGAAAGGGTTGTAAGGGATCGACTTTTCCACTCAACAATACTCGTCTTAGTCTGGTTCCATAGCCATTAAGATGACTGGGAGGACGATGAGCAACAGGGCCGATAGGATGAGCTGCTTAGAAGCCATGTTGAGCTTGTGATCTTTTCATCGACAATGGGCATGTTTTTGTCGAAAAGAGAAAATACATCGCGATAAAAGTTGATTTTGCTAGTGTAGGCATAATTTTTAGAAATAGTTTACTAGATGCCATGTTTTCTGCAGTTATGCAAACATCTTTACCCACCGTATACATATTTATAGTTAGAGAATATATACTAAAAGGTTAAATTAGTTGATGAACGGACATGAAAGCTTAGCTTAAGCAACCATTGTTTTTGTGCTTTCAGGTTACAAAGCCACTACGGGGAAGACGCCGTGGGCCGACGGCCCCGCACCGTCGGCACAGGTAAGTCCACCGTCGGCACCGTCTCTGCCGACGGTGACCGTCGGCGTACCGGCGTCGGCACAGATGGCGTCGGGGTTCGCGCGGGCACCGTCGGCGTAGCACGACACCGTCGGCACGGGCGTACGCCGACCGGCTGGACGGTGGCCGTCGGCCTGCCCATCGTCGGCACACTCATCTCGCCGTCACGCCGGCTGCCGTCAACGTGCCCACTTGTGCCGACGGTTTCACCGTCGGCACAGTTTCATTTTTTTTTCCCCAGAACCGGCGGGAAATCGTTCTGATTTGAACTGGAAAAAAACGCGCGCTGGGCAGCAGCTGTGCCGACGGTGTCACCGTCGGCACAGACCCTGCCATTTGGCACAGCTATGGGCCTGTGCCGACGGTGACACCGTCGGCACAGCTGCTGCACAGTTTTTTTTAATTTCCCTGATTTTGCTCCATTTGCACAGCAATTGCATATAAAATAGCAGTATCATATACGAATTGCACACATATAGCTCACATCACGGATATAGCACAAATATGGCACCAAATCCCAAATTTAGTACAAATATAGCACACAAGCAATACGGTACATATAGTCATCCTACATAGATCATTCTACACATATAGCATGTGTCATGTAGCTAGTACAATGTATGGTGGTGCACCACCCGAGTGACGATCTAGCTACAGTGACGATCTAGCTCCGAGTCGGTGAAGTGAGGCCGCTGTATCTCGACGGTGCTCGGGGAGGTAGAACCACGACGAGAGCCACCGGAACCAGAAAAATGCCGAGGTTCGGCAGAAGCACCAGGAGAATGGCGACCGGGGTGCATCGGCGTACCACAAGGAGTGTCGTTCCCGGATTCTCCCAATCCCTACATGTTGGAGGGAGTTGGCAACTTAGCCATGTCACGCCAAGTTAGCAACTTAGCCAAGTTAGCAACTTACCGGGGTCAACTGACGCTGACGCTTGTACATGATATAGAACTCCTCCTTGGACGGGAACACTGGCGTCGGCCCCGGATGAGGTGGCTGCGGGAGTGGTTCCTCTCGCACTCCGGTCATCATGAACCGAGTGAAACTACGCAAGAAACGGGAGAGATAGCTCAGATTCAAACATGGGGACTTATGATGTTTTGCAACCATAGAGATTGAAACTTACCACCATCCGGTTGCTCGTCCACTTGGACATAGGCATCTTTCACAAGGTCATGCTCCTTAATCTTCTCGAGATACTCCTCGTAAGCTACTGCATAGGCCTCCTCGAGCTGAGTCTACAATTTCGGAAATAATGCGTCTCATCAACATAGCCATTCGGGAACAAGAGTCAAAACGAGAGGATGAAAGTGTGGATGACTTACATCTACCTCTACCCGAGAACGGCATGTAGTCCGCGAGGAGGTAGCGTAGCTGCCGGAGGGAGGGTAGCCTTGATCTGCGTGAAGTTCCTCCGAGGCTTGAAACCCCCGACAAGGCGGGCGGGACGTCCATGCGGCTGGCCGGACCCCGCCGAGCATCATCGCCACCTCGTCGACCGGCTCGGTCATCGGGTCCTCCACCTCTGGATGGAGCTTGGCGTACTCCTCGCAGTATTTTTCCTTGCTCTCTTTGGCCTTGCCGTAGTACCTCTCAGGCGCGGGCCGAGGCTCGTTCGGACTGGGCGTCACCAGATTCATGTGCGTCCACGCTTCCATCTCACCAACTTCCCTCCCGAGCTTCTTCCCCTGCATCACAAAACAAATGTTATGCATATCATCGAAAATCAAAAAAATGCAGCTTGTTCCATTTTTATATGTACCGAACGCTCCCGATAGCGATCGGTGCTTGCTTGCTCCCGCACTTGTGTGTTCCCTGGTTCCCACGGTTGGCCTTGTTCCGGTCGCTCACGGCCTTGAAATCGGGGTTTTCGCCGACCCAATTCTTGACCAACTCCATGAAGGCGGCCCTCTTATTATTATCAGCCCAATGTGGTACAACTCTGCAAAATCAAAACTCATTTGAAGAACAAACAATATAGTTGCAAGTTAGCCGCGGTACATAGAATCGCATTGACAATTACTTACCGACATGAATTGCTCTATCGTCATAGCCGGGGCGAGTCCCCGCACAATCTCGGGCTTTGTGTACCTTACGCCCTGCTCGGCATAGAAGTGGCCGATGCACGTGATCCTCTGGTTGTACCACTGCTGCCGTGTCAACTTCCGACACATGCTACGGAGGATCACGTCCGCCCTCTCCTTATGCTCGGTCGCCACCCTATAATTGCGCTGCAATCAAGCATAACGAGAAAGTGTGAGAGGCATGAGTTATCACGGTAGGGTTATCAACTACATATGAACGAAACCCAAAGAGTATGCATTACGTACCCAAAACTTCTTGATCACGGCGTCGGCGGCGGAAGTAAAGCCGGGGTAAGGCGCTATCTCAAAGTCTTCCCAAGTGTAGGCTAGCTTGGACTCGCCCCCAAGGACCGGAGTGTACATCCCCGGCCGAGTACTTCCTAATAGCAGCTCCAATCGAGACTCCCCGGCACGCGGACATTCCCCGTGTATGTGAAATTGCTGCACAATTATCAAACATTAGAAAATGCTAAGTGTCATAACGAAAATGAAATCACCTTACTACTTACTCTATCTTTCCTGGGACAAGGAGCCACTTCTCATCCTCCATAGCAGGTTCCTTACTCTCATCGGGAACCTGCGCTTCCCCACGAATCCGCAACTTCTTCGGAGCCATCTCCGTCGAAGCCTCCTCGTCCCTAGACTCCTCCTCCTCCTCCCTAGTGTCCTCCTCCTCCTCCCTAGTGTCCTCCTCCTCGTCCATAGGCGCGTGAAGCCACGAGCCGGAAGCGAGAGGGAATGTCGGCTAGAAGGAGGCTGTGCATTCCCCCTCGTCCTCCCGGCTCGTCCTCCCCCTCGTCCTCCGGCTCGTCCTCCCCCTCGTCCTCCCCGCCCTCCGTCCGCGTCTTCGTAACGCCGGGTGGGAACAATGGGTCTTCCACTCCGTCCGGAAGCACCCGGCCACGGCTTCCGCTGATGCATCTGATCAAGCAAGGAGCTCGATGATGCCTTCCGTCCGCTCATATTGGGCAATTACCTGCATAAGAAAAGAGAAAATAATTAATAAGCATGTTGAAAATTAATAAGCATAATGACAAATATAGGTACTAAGCATAATGAAAAATGTAGGTATTAAGCATAATGACAAATGTATGTATTGAGCATAATGATAATGTAGGTACTAAGCATAATGACAAATGTATGTATTAAGCATAATGATAATGTAGGTACTAAGCATAAAAGACCCTCACCATTCATCACCACTCTCATCTCTAGGCATTGGGTTCTCAGCCTCACTATCAAAATCGGTATCATATGAGTATTCATGGTCGGCATTGGGTTCCGGTTGAGTCTCGACAATGTTGTCTTTGTTCGCATGGCGCTTGGTGAGCATAGCTATGTCCTTCGGGTCCACCACGGTCTCACCACGCATTTGTACATCGTTGTGGAGATCCCGAAGACCTATGTCTATTTGAAGAGCCCCGAGCTGCTCTTCCTCTTGATAGAAAATTCCCTCATATGTTACCGGGTCAATGTTGTTGTAATCGTCCTCGGAGGGATGGGTAGCTTACCATGTGGCGATACACGGAACACGACTTACCAGCCCATGAGTTCCTCATTCGACATGGGTAGGACAAATAATAAACTTGCTTGGTTTGGTGAGCCACAACATAGACGTCGGATCCGTTTGTAGGTGGTTGTAGGCCTAACTTCAACTAAACCAATGGAGGGGGTGCTTCTCATTCCACCGTGTGGGTCAAACCGATGGCATTTGAACACAAAGAGCTTGAGTTCTATGTTTGCGTTGTTGAACGTCAACTCGTATACCTTTTGTAACCTTCCATAGTAATCAAGATCATCGGCTCCGCGAGTGTAGACCCCAGTATTTATTGTTTTTGCATTAGGCCGGTTCTTACGGTGAAACTCCGTATGGAAGCGATACCCATTTACATCATACTTCTCATGCGTATGGACTCTACGGTTAAAACCACGGGAAACGCATCTCAACTCATCTGTCATCTCAACGTTGGGATCGGCTCCCTACAAGTTCGGTTCGGATTATTTTGTGCATTAGTTACGTGTAATAAGACAAGTCACGGATTGCAAAGTAAGAGGAACATTTGAGAAATTACTTTTTCATGGAACCGGTTCACGAAGCTTTTATTTAAGGGCGGGGCACCCTCTTTCGGAAGAGTGTACCACTACGTGGGAGTGGGACCATTTCTTCCGACCACATTTCATCATGGAATTCGGCTGAAAGGAGAAAATACGTATTAGACCAAAACCAAGTTACTTGGTTGCAAAGTAATTGGTTCATCATTTTACCTCATGAAATCGACCACTTCCTCCATGTTCATAAGCACGTAAAGCATTATGCAATCCTTCTCTTCCGGCGAAATGTTCTCCACTTTTGAGGCACCGGCCTTGCCACCGGGATATTTGAAGAGCAAGAGCTTTGGGTCACGGTTGGGCTCATCGGAATTGTACCGAGCGACCGGGTTATGCTTAGTGGGCACATCATTGGCATAGTACATTGTCGTGGCGTCTGCCATCTCATGGAGGAGAGTTGCCTCAGCTATGCATGCTTCAATCTTATTTTTGTTTCCACATTTGTACCGAATATACTTGAACTCCCTCTCAATACAAAGCTGCCAACGATACTGCACCGGTCCCCCCAAGAGTGCCTCGTTGGCGAGATGCACGATGAGATGTAACATCGGAGTGAAGAAGCCTGGGGGAATATCATCTCTAACTTGCATAGCATGTCCGGCACTTGCTCCTGCAGCTTCTCAATCACCTCGGTACATATACGCTTAGCACGGACCGTGCGGAAAAAATGGCTCACCTCCGCAAGCACTCGCCGGACATGATCGGGGAGATACCCTCGAAGCATCACCGGCATCGGCCGCTCAATCCATATATGATAGTCGTGACTCTTGAGCCCGTTTATTTTTCCTGTAGCAAGATTGACTCCCTTACTCATATTCGAACAATAACCATCGGGGAACATCACGTCATATTTGAGCCACGTAAATGCCTCCTTCTTGTCGGCGCTATCAAGACGAGTACTTGGCATGCGGCTTTAACCAACCTTTTCGATTGCCCTCGGGAGGCTGCATGTGTAGAGCCACCCTGTCACATATCTCCTCAATATCGACTCTAGCTGAAACATTATCCCTTGACTTGCACGGTATGTTGCGGCGGGTGTTAAGGAATGCCTCCCCACAATTCTTTTCGGTGTGCATCATATCGATATTATGGGGAAGTTCAAGGTCCTTGTAATACTCGAGCTCTGTTATGCCTGCTATGTGAGTCCGGTTGTGCGTTTTACCATATCCCTCAAATTGGTGGCCGGGTTCCTTACTAGGTCTGGAGAGCACGTAGCTCGGCATCAACGGTTGCACCATTGAACTTTGGTATTTCTTTATGTTCAAGCACAACTACGCCTTTCGTGAAGTTTTTCTTGTCGGATCTGAACCGATGCCCGGGTGAGGAACTTGCGGTGTTTGTCAAAGGCAACATATTTGTGTCCAGCTTTTAGGTGCTGAATTCTAGTTCGTGCACGCACCTTTGGGCATGGAAACTTACCAGCTGTACTATGCCCACGAGAATAGGGCGTACCCGGGTAGGTCATGCATCGAATAGTGGAACCAAACTTTCATGATGAAGTTTCTCTTTGTTGCTCGGTCGTATGTCAATGTACCGTGATGCCACGAGTGGTGCAAATCATCCACAAGTGGTTGCATTAAGACACTCAATTTCTTCCCTGGATATTCGAGGCCCTGGAAGGATCATCGACAAGAATATGTTCTTCCTTTGCATTACGACTCCGGGAGGGAGATTGAGCGGAATAACAAACACGGGCCAGCAGGCATGCGCGGCGGTCGACATACCATATGGGTTGAATCCATCGGTTGCTATCGCAATTCTAACATTCCGAGCCTCACTTGCCTCATTTGGGTGCTTTTCATCGAAGTGCTTCCATGATTGACCATCGAGATGGATGTACCATGGGTACCCGTTTCTTCTCGTCTTGCAATCTTATCCCGGTCTTATGCCATGTCATACGCTTGGCGGTCTCCTCGAACATGTAAAGCCGCTGGATTCTTTTGATGAATGGGAGATAACGAAGAATCTTTATGGCTACTTTTGTACTGCCTCTTCGACCATTGCCTACATCTACCTCATGATACCTAGAGTGACCACACTTGGCACGGTACTTGTCATCCGCATAGTCTTTCCAAAACAAAAGGCAAAGTTTTGGACGGACATCATATGTTACATAATCCATTTTCAATGCTTTCAAGATTTTCTTCGTTTCGTACATGGTCTTGGGCAAGCAATGACCTTCGAGGCAACATGTTACACTACTGTGCTCAGAGTCTTTTCAAAGGATGCTCGAGTACTCTCAAACATGCACTTGTCGGCTAGCAACTGCGTGATGCCATCAAGTTGAGACATTTTTGCACCCGGGTATAGAGGCCTCCTAGATGAGGCCATCATATCAATGAAGGCCCTCGCGGTTGGCTCGGGTTCCTCCTCCGGAAGTTCCTCCGGTTGTGGCGGTCCCTCCGGTTCGGGCGGTTCCTCCGGTTCGGACTGTTCGTCCCATGGTAACTACGGCATGTCGGCATCCCGAAGATCATCTAGCAAGTTTAAGATGCCATCGTTCTCATTGCCATCGATCCGCTGCCGCATCACCTCACCTCTATCACGTTCGTGCCGAGAAAAGTCGACCGGCGGGTCGTAGTCACGCATATACCCATTCCACCAAAGGTGTTTAGTCATCTCTAGAATATCCTTAGGATGACGCCTCCTGCGGACATTGCAAGGGCAACGGGGACGAACAATCCCCTTCGAACCACGAGCTAACTCCTTCACTAACAAATCGGTCTTCCATTTCCATTCATCTGTCACTTGAGTCGAACTAACACGGCCACTGTACATCCACTCATTATTAGCCATCCTGCTTTATTGCGTGACAAACAACAAATAGTAGCATGAAATTGAATGCATCATATTTTTACTTTTCTACCGGCGAAAACGCGTGCATCAACCTACATATCTACTAGGTGGGCTCCTAGCAGCCCCCGAACCCGTAGTTGGGTACGTTCTCCACGTTCTGCTCGGGTGCGAGACAGAATTTCGGCGGCACCTCCCCGCTGCTCTCCCGATACACGTCTCGGCAAAAAGCCGAGAGGATGTGCATCCGGAGAACAACGGGGAGGCGGCGACGAAATCTGTCTCGCACCCAGCAAGCGTGGAAGCGTACCCAACTACGGGTCCGGCGGCTGTCCGTAAATGCCACAAGCGTTACGGTTCAAAATATGCTGACCACTAATGCATATTTATCCGCGTAACGCTTGCGGACGGGAATTGACACCTAGGTTACGCGACTTGACGGAGAAATTAAATCTAATGACATAAAAAATGCGGAGGGGAGTCGGCAATTCAGCTCACCCTCGGCTGTAGAGGAAGTAGTCGAACAACCGGCGATGTCGACGGCCGTAGAGATGCGCCGCAAGATCCGGGGTCGTCACGCGGGGTGCTCACTACGGGACCTAGTTAAAATAATAAAAATTTGTCAATGCAAATTCATCGCTAAATAGATTTCATTTTCAATTTCAATTAGCATTTCAATTTCAATTTCATTTTGCATTTCAATTTTATTTTCAATTAGCATTTCAATTTCATTTTCATTTTCAATTAGCATTTCAATTTCAATTTCATTTAGCATTTCAATTTTTATTTTCAATTAGCATTTCAATATCTTTTTCAACTAGCATTTCAATTTCAATTAGCATTTCAATTTCATTTTCCATTTCAATTTTCCCTAACTATTAACTACTCCATAACTAACTACCTACCAAATAGACACAAAAATAAAAATAAAAAGAAGAAAAATTACCTTCAATTACGGGGCGAGGCGAGCAGGGGCAGCGGAGGCGAGGGGCGGGGCGAGGCGGCGCGGCAGCGCGCGGCGGAGGCGAGGGGTCGAGGCGGGGCGGCTGCGGGCGCGGCGGCGGCGGCTGCCGACGCGGCGGAGGCGAGGGCGGCCGGGCGTCGGCGGGTGGTGGCGGAGGAAGAGGGCGGCGGGCGTTGGCCGGGCGTCGGCGGGTGGTGGCGGAGGCGAGGGGGTCGGAGCGGGGCGGGCGCGGGCGCGGCGGGGCGGCGCGCGAGCGCGGCGAGGGCGGCCGGGCGTCGGCGGGTGGTGGCGTAGGAAGAGCGGCGGGCGGGCGTTGGCCGGGCGTCGGCGGGTGGTGGCGGAGCGCGAGCGGCCGGGCGTGGCGGCGGGTGGCGGCCGGGAGAGACGGCGGCGGCGCGGGGGTGGGGGTGTGACTGAGAGTGGATGAGGTGGTCAGGCCGCGCGCCGATCTGATTATGGTCGACCCACCTGTGCCGACGGTGATGTTGTGCCGACGGTGACCGTCGGCACAGGCTGTTTTTTTTTGTTTTTTTTATTTAATTTTTTATTTTCCTTTTTATTTTTTTAAATAAATATTGTCACTATTTACTACAAAAAAATAAGAATAGAATAGATCATCTCAAATCATAACCCTAACCCTAACCCTAAACAATAAGTGTAGGAAGTTAGGAACCCCATGTCAGAAGCCGGGCACACCGGAGGGTAGCATTGGATATAGAACCATCTTAAATCACTTTTGTGCATGCCATGTGGACACACACAACTTTTGGGGCCATTCCCTAGGTCCCGATGCTCGATTTACGACGAAACCCTAGTTACGTTGACCGCGCAGTCTACCCCTTTGACTGCATCCCATCGGGGCCCCCGGTGGGCGTATGCCTACGTTTGAGCTTGGTTAGGTCATAGGTACATGTGGAAACAAGGATCATACCCTATGATCCCAAGGTTCTCTCCGGTTCACCTCCGAGGGAGTTCCCCCCTATACATGCAGAATCTGCCTAAGTGTAGGAACCCCATGTCCGAGAAGCCGGGCACACCCGGAGGGGTAGCATTGGATATAGAACCATCTCAAATCACTTTTGTGCATGCCATGTGGACACACACAACTTTTGGGGCCATTCCCTAGGTCCGATGCTCGATTTACGACGAAACCCTAGTTCCGTTGACCGCGCCGTCTACCCCTTTGACTGCATCCCATCGGGGGTCCCCCGGTGGGCGTATGCCTACGTTTGAGCTTGGTTAGGTCATAGGTACATGTGGAAACAAGGATCATACCCTATGATCCCAAGGTTCTCTCCGGTTCACCTCAGGGAGTTCCCCCTATACATGCGAGAATCCGCCTAAGTGTAGGAACCCCATGTCCGAGAAGCGGGCACACCCGGAGGGGTAGCATTGGATATAGAACCATCTCAAATCACTTTTGTGCATGCCATGTGGACACACACAACTTTTGGGGCCATTCCCTAGGTCCGATGCTCGATTTACGACGAAACCCTAGTTACGGTGACCGCGCAGTCTACCCCTTTGATTGCATCCCATCGGGGGTCCCCGGTGGGCGTATGCCTACGTTTGAGCTTGCTTAGGTCATAGGTACATGTGGAAACAAGGATCATACCCTATGATCCCAAGGTTCTCTCCGGTTCACCTCAGGGAGTTCCCCCTATACATGCGAGGATCGCACTAAGTGTAGGAACCCCATGTCAGAAGCCGGGCACACCGGAGGGGTAGCATTGGATATAGAACCATCTCAAATCACTTTTGTGCATGCCATGTGGACACACACAACTTTTGGGGCCATTCCCTAGGTCCGATGCTCGATTTACGACGAAACCCTAGTTACGTTGACCGCGCGAGTCTACCCCTTTGAGCGCATCCCATCGGGGTCCCCGGTGGGCGTATGCCTACGTTTGAGCTTGCTTAGGTCATAGGTACATGTGGAAACAAGGATCATACCCTATGATCCCAAGGTTCTCTCGGTTCACCTCGAGGAGTTCCCACTATACATGCGGGAATGCGCCTAAGTGTAGGAACCCCATGTCGAGAAGCCGGGCACACCGGGAGGGGTAGCATTGGATATAGAACCATCTCAAATCACTTTTGTGCATGCCATGTGGACACACACAACTTTTGGGGCCATTCCCTAGGTCCGATGCTCGATTTACGACGAAACCCTAGTTACGTTGACCGCGCCGTCTACCCCTTTGATCGCATCCCATCGGGGGTCCCCGGTGGGCGTATGCCTACGTTTGAGCTTGGTTAGGTCATAGGTACATGTGGAAACAAGGATCATACCCTATGATCCCAAGGTTCTCTCCGGTTCACCTCGAGGGAGTTCCCTATACATGCGAGAATCCGCCTAAGTGTAGGAACCCCATGTCCGAGAAGCCGGGCACACCGGAGGGGTAGCATTGGATATAGAACCATCTCAAATCACTTTTGTGCATGCCATGTGGACACACACAACTTTTGGGGCCATTCCTAGGTCCGATGCTCGATTTCTGACGAAACCCTAGTTCTGTTGACCGCGCCGTCTACCCCTTTGACTGCATCCCATCGGGGGTCCCCCGGTGGGCGTATGCCTACGTTTGAGCTTGCTTAGGTCATAGGTACATGTGGAAACAAGGACCATCCCATATGATCCCAAGGTTCTCTCCGGTTCACCTCCGAGGGAGTTCCCCCATACATGCGAGAATCCGCCTAAGTGTAGGAACCCCATGTCCAGAAGCCGGACACACCCGGAGGGGTAGCATTGGATATAGAACCATCTCAAATCACTTTTGTGCATGCCATGTGGACACACACAAATTTTGGGGCCATTCCCTAGGTCCGATGCTCGATTTACGACGAAACCCTAGTTACGTTGACCGCGTCGTCTACCCCTTTGATTGCATCCCATCGGGGGTCCCCGGTGGGCGTATGCCTACGTTTGAGCTTGCTTAGGTCATAGGTACATGTGGAAACAAGGATCATACCCTATGATCCCAAGGTTCTCTCCGGTTCACCTCAGGGAGTTCCCCTCATACATGCGGGAGATCCGCCTAAGTGTAGGAACCCCATGTCCAGAAGCCGGGCACACCGGAGGGGTAGCATTGGATATAGAACCATCTCAAATCACTTTTGTGCATGCCATGTGGACACACACAACTTTTGGGGCCATTCCCTAGGTCCGATGCTCGATTTACGACGAAACCCTAGTTACGTTGACCGCGTCGTCTACCCCTTTGATCGCATCCCATCGGGGGTCCCCGGTGGGCGTATGCCTACGTTTGAGCTTGGTTAGGTCATAGGTACATGTGGAAACAAGGATCATACCCTATGATCCCAAGGTTCTCTCCGGTTCACCTCCGAGGGAGTTCCCACCTATACATGCGGGAATCTGCCTAAGTGTAGGAACCCCATGTCCGAGAAGCCGGGCACACCGGAGGGGGTAGCATTGGATATAGAACCATCTCAAATCACTTTTGTGCATGCCATGTGGACACACACAACTTTTGGGGCCATTCCCTAGGTCCGATGCTCGATTTACGACGAAACCCTAGTTACGTTGACCGCGTCGTCTACCCCTTTGACTGCATCCCATCGGGGTCCCCCGGTGGGCGTATGCCTACGTTTGAGCTTGGTTAGGTCATAGGTACATGTGGAAACAAGTATCATACCCTATGATCCCAAGGTTCTCTACGGTTCACCTCCGAGGGAGTTCCCCCCTATACATGCAGAATCTGCCTAAGTGTAGGAACCCCATGTCCGAGAAGCGGGGCACACCCGGAGGGGGTAGCATTGGATATAGAACCATCTCAAATCACTTTTGTGCATGCCATGTGGACACACACAAATTTTGGGGCCATTCCCTAGGTCCGATGCTCGATTTACGACGAAACCCTAGTTACGTTGACCGCGCGCGTCTACCCCTTTGAGCGCATCCCATCGGGGGTCCCCCGGTGGGCGTATGCCTACGTTTGAGCTTGGTTAGGTCATAGGTACATGTGGAAACAAGGATCATACCCTATGATCCCAAGGTTCTCTCCGGTTCACCTCCGAGGAGTTCCACCTATACATGCGGGAATCCGCCTAAGTGTAGGAACCCCATGTCCGAGAAGCCGGGCACACCGGAGGGGTAGCATTGGATATAGAACCATCTCAAATCACTTTTGTGCATGCCATGTGGACACACACAACTTTTGGGGCCATTCCCTAGATCCGATGCTCGATTTACGACGAAACCCTAGTTACGTTGACCGCGCCGTCTACCCCTTTGAGTCGCATCCCATCGGGGGTCCCCGGTGGGCGTATGCCTACGTTTGAGCTTGGTTAGGTCATAGGTACATGTGGAAACAAGGATCATACCCTATGATCCCAAGGTTCTCTCCGGTTCACCTCCGAGGAGTTCCCCCCTATACATGCGGGAATCCGCCTAAGTGTAGGAACCCCATGTCCAGAAGCCGGGCACACCGAAGGGGTAGCATTGGATATAGAACCATCTCAAATCACTTTTGTGCATGCCATGTGGACACACACAACTTTTGGGGCCATTCCCTAGGTCCGATGCTCGATTTACGACGAAACCCTAGTTACGTTGACCGCGCAGTCTACCCCTTTGAGCGCATCCCATCGGGGGTCCCCCGGTGGGCGTATGCCTACGTTTGAGCTTGGTTAGGTCATAGGTACATGTGGAAACAAGGATCATACCCTATGATCCCAAGGTTCTCTCCGGTTCACCTCAGGGAGTTCCCCCCTATACATGCGGGAATCCGCCTAAGTGTAGGAACCCCATGTCCGAGAAGCCGGGCACACCCGGAGGGGTAGCATTGGATATAGAACCATCTCAAATCACTTTTGTGCATGCCATGTGGACACACACAACTTTTGGGGCCATTCCCTAGGTCCGATGCTCGATTTACGACGAAACCCTAGTTACGTTGACCGCGCCGTCTACCCCTTTAGTCGCATCCCATCGGGGGTCCCCGGTGGGCGTATGCCTACGTTTGAGCTTGGTTAGGTCATAGGTACATGTGGAAACAAGGATCATACCCTATGATCCCAAGGTTCTCTCCGGTTCACCTCGAGGAGTTCCCCCTATACATGCGAGAATGCTGCCTAAGTGTAGGAACCCCATGTCCAGAAGCGGGCACACCCGGAGGGGTAGCATTGGATATAGAACCATCTCAAATCACTTTTGTGCATGCCATGTGGACACACACAACTTTTGGGGCCATTCCCTAGGTCCGATGCTCGATTTACGACGAAACCCTAGTTACGTTGACCGCGCCAGTCTACCCCTTTGATTGCATCCCATCGGGGGTCCCCGGTGGGCATATGCCTACGTTTGAGCTTGGTTAGGTCATAGGTACATGTGGAAACAAGAATCATACCCTATGATCCCAAGGTTCTCTCCGGTTCACCTCCGAGGGAGTTCCCCCTATACATGCGAGAATCTGCCTAAGTGTAGGAACCCCATGTCGAGAAGCCGGGCACACCCGGAGGGTAGCATTGGATATAGAACCATCTCAAATCACTTTTGTGCATGCCATGTGGACACACACAACTTTTGGGGCCATTCCCTAGGTCCGATGCTCGATTTACGACGAAACCCTAGTTACGTTGACCGCGCGCGTCTACCCCTTTGATTGCATCCCATCGGGGGTCCCCGGTGGGCGTATGCCTACGTTTGAGCTTGCTTAGGTCATAGGTACATGTGGAAACAAGGATCATACCCTATGATCCCAAGGTTCTCTCCGGTTCACCTCGAGGGAGTTCCCCCTATACATGCGGAGATCCGCCTAAGTGTAGGAACCCCATGTCCGAGAAGCGGGCACACCGGAGGGGTAGCATTGGATATAGAACCATCTCAAATCACTTTTGTGCATGCCATGTGGACACACACAACTTTTGGGGCCATTCCCTAGGTCCGATGCTCGATTTACGACGAAACCCTAGTTACGTTGACCGCGCCGTCTACCCCTTTGATCGCATCCCATCGGGGGTCCCCCGGTGGGCGTATGCCTACGTTTGAGCTTGGTTAGGTCATAGGTACATGTGGAAACAAGGATCATACCCTATGATCCCAAGGTTCTCTCCGGTTCACCTCGAGGGAGTTCCCACCTATACATGCGAGAATCCGCCTAAGTGTAGGAACCCCATGTCCGAGAAGCGGGCACACCCGGAGGGGGTAGCATTGGATATAGAACCATCTCAAATCACTTTTGTGCATGCCATGTGGACACACACAACTTTTGGGGCCATTCCCTAGGTCCGATGCTCGATTTACGACGAAACCCTAGTTCCGTTGACCGCGCGAGTCTACCCCTTTGAGTCGCATCCCATCGGGGGTCCCCGGTGGGCGTATGCCTACGTTTGAGCTTGCTTAGGTCATAGGTACATGTGGAAACAAGGACCATCCCATATGATCCCAAGGTTCTCTCCGGTTCACCTCAGAGGAGTTCCCCCTATACATGCGGGAATCTGCCTAAGTGTAGGAACCCCATGTCCGAGAAGCGGGCACACCCGGAGGGGTAGCATTGGATATAGAACCATCTCAAATCACTTTTGTGCATGCCATGTGGACACACACAAATTTTGGGGCCATTCCCTAGGTCCGATGCTCGATTTACGACGAAACCCTAGTTACGTTGACCGCGTCGTCTACCCCTTTGATCGCATCCCATCGGGGGTCCCCGGTGGGCGTATGCCTACGTTTGAGCTTGGTTAGGTCATAGGTACATGTGGAAACAAGGATCATACCCTATGATCCCAAGGTTCTCTCCGGTTCACCTCCGAGGGAGTTCCCCCTATACATGCATGCGGAATCTGCCTAAGTGTAGGAACCCCATGTCCGAGAAGCCGGGCACACCCGAAGGGGGTAGCATTGGATATAGAACCATCTCAAATCACTTTTGTGCATGCCATGTGGACACACACAACTTTTGGGGCCATTCCCTAGGTCCGATGCTCGATTTACGACGAAACCCTAGTTCTGTTGACCGCGTCGTCTACCCCTTTGAGCGCATCCCATCGGGGTCCCCGGTGGGCGTATGCCTACGTTTGAGCTTGGTTAGGTCATAGGTACATGTGGAAACAAGGATCATACCCTATGATCCCAAGGTTCTCTCCGGTTCACCTCGAGGGAGTTCCCCCTATACATGCGAGAATTTGCCTAAGTGTAGGAACCCCATGTCCGAGAAGCCGGGCACACCCGGAGGGGTAGCATTGGATATAGAACCATCTCAAATCACTTTTGTGCATGCCATGTGGACACACACAACTTTTGGGGCCATTCCCTAGGTCCGATGCTCGATTTACGACGAAACCCTAGTTCCGTTGACCGCGTCGTCTACCCCTTTGATCGCATCCCATCGGGGTCCCCGGTGGGCGTATGCCTACGTTTGAGCTTGGTTAGGTCATAGGTACATGTGGAAACAAGTATCATACCCTATGATCCCAAGGTTCTCTACGGTTCACCTCCGAGGATTCCCCCCTATACATGCAGAATCTGCCTAAGTGTAGGAACCCCATGTCCGAGAAGCCGGGCACACCCGAAGGGGGTAGCATTGGATATAGAACCATCTCAAATCACTTTTGTGCATGCCATGTGGACACACACAACTTTTGGGGCCATTCCCTAGGTCCGATGCTCGATTTCTGACGAAACCCTAGTTACGTTGACCGCGCCGTCTACCCCTTTGATCGCATCCCATCGGGGTCCCCCGGTGGGCGTATGCCTACGTTTGAGCTTGGTTAGGTCATAGGTACATGTGGAAACAAGGATCATACCCTATGATCCCAAGGTTCTCTCCGGTTCACCTCCGAGGGAGTTCCACCTATACATGCGAGAATACGCCTAAGTGTAGGAACCCCAAGTCCGAGAAGCCGGGCACACCCGAAGGGGGTAGCATTGGATATAGAACCATCTCAAATCACTTTTGTGCATGCCATGTGGACACACACAACTTTTGGGGCCATTCCCTAGATCCGATGCTCGATTTCTGACGAAACCCTAGTTACGTTGACCGCGCCAGTCTACCCCTTTGACTGCATCCCATCGGGGTCCCCGGTGGGCGTATGCCTACGTTTGAGCTTGGTTAGGTCATAGGTACATGTGGAAACAAGGATCATACCCTATGATCCCAAGGTTCTCTCCGGTTCACCTCAGGGAGTTCACCTATACATGCGGAATCCGCCTAAGTGTAGGAACCCCATGTCCGAGAAGCGGGCACACCCGGAGGGGTAGCATTGGATATAGAACCATCTCAAATCACTTTTGTGCATGCCATGTGGACACACACAACTTTTGGGGCCATTCCCTAGGTCCGATGCTCGATTTCGACGAAACCCTAGTTACGTTGACCGCGCCGTCTACCCCTTTGATCGCATCCCATCGGGGTCCCCCGGTGGGCGTATGCCTACGTTTGAGCTTGGTTAGGTCATAGGTACATGTGGAAACAAGGATCATACCCTATGATCCCAAGGTTCTCTCCGGTTCACCTCCGAGGAGTTCCCCTATACATGCGAGAATCCGCCTAAGTGTAGGAACCCCATGTCCGAGAAGCCGGGCACACCCGGAGGGGTAGCATTGGATATAGAACCATCTCAAATCACTTTTGTGCATGCCATGTGGACACACACAACTTTTGGGGCCATTCCCTAGGTCCGATGCTCGATTTACGACGAAACCCTAGTTACGTTGACCGCGCCGTCTACCCCTTTGGCTCGCATCCCATCGGGGGTCCCCGGTGGGCGTATGCCTACGTTTGAGCTTGGTTAGGTCATAGGTACATGTGGAAACAAGGATCATACCCTATGATCCCAAGGTTCTCTCCGGTTCACCTCAGGGAGTTCCCCCTATACATGCGGGAATCCGCCTAAGTGTAGGAACCCCATGTCGAGAAGCCGGGCACACCCGGAGGGGTAGCATTGGATATAGAACCATCTCAAATCACTTTTGTGCATGCCATGTGGACACACACAACTTTTGGGGCCATTCCCTAGGTCCGATGCTCGATTTACGACGAAACCCTAGTTCCGTTGACCGCGCCAGTCTACCCCTTTGATCGCATCCCATCGGGGGTCCCCGGTGGGCGTATGCCTACGTTTGAGCTTGGTTAGGTCATAGGTACATGTGGAAACAAGGATCATACCCTATGATCCCAAGGTTCTCTCCGGTTCACCTCCAGGGAGTTCCCCTATACATGCGAGAATCCGCCTAAGTGTAGGAACCCCATGTCCGAGAAGCCGGGCACACCGGAGGGGGTAGCATTGGATATAGAACCATCTCAAATCACTTTTGTGCATGCCATGTGGACACACACAACTTTTGGGGCCATTCCCTAGGTCCGATGCTCGATTTACGACGAAACCCTAGTTCGTTGACCGCGCCAGTCTACCCCTTTGATCGCATCCCATCGGGGGTCCCCGGTGGGCGTATGCCTACGTTTGAGCTTGCTTAGGTCATAGGTACATGTGGAAACAAGGATCATACCCTATGATCCCAAGGTTCTCTCCGGTTCACCTCAGGAGTTCCCCTATACATGCGAGAATCCGCCTAAGTGTAGGAACCCCATGTCCAGAAGCCGGGCACACCGAGGAGGTAGCATTGGATATAGAACCATCTCAAATCACTTTTGTGCATGCCATGTGGACACACACAACTTTTGGGGCCATTCCCTAGGTCCGATGCTCGATTTACGACGAAACCCTAGTTACGTTGACCGCGCCAGTCTACCCCTTTGATCGCATCCCATCGGGGGTCCCCGGTGGGCGTATGCCTACGTTTGAGCTTGGTTAGGTCATAGGTACATGTGGAAACAAGGATCATACCCTATGATCCCAAGGTTCTCTCCGGTTCACCTCCGAGGGAGTTCCCCTATACATGCAGGAATCCGCCTAAGTGTAGGAACCCCATGTCCGAGAAGCCGGGCACACCGGAGGGTAGCATTGGATATAGAACCATCTCAAATCACTTTTGTGCATGCCATGTGGACACACACAACTTTTGGGGCCATTCCCTAGGTCCGATGCTCGATTTCTGACGAAACCCTAGTTCTGTTGACCGCGTCGTCTACCCCTTTGACTGCATCCCATCGGGGTTCCCCCGGTGGGCGTATGCCTACGTTTGAGCTTGGTTAGGTCATAGGTACATGTGGAAACAAGGATCATACCCTATGATCCCAAGGTTCTCTCCGGTTCACCTCCGGGAGTTCCACCCTATACATGCGGGAATCTGCCTAAGTGTAGGAACCCCATGTCCAGAAGCGGGCACACCGGGAGGGGTAGCATTGGATATAGAACCATCTCAAATCACTTTTGTGCATGCCATGTGGACACACACAACTTTTGGGGCCATTCCCTAGGTCCGATGCTCGATTTACGACGAAACCCTAGTTCCGTTGACCGCGTCGTCTACCCCTTTGATCGCATCCCATCGGGGTCCCCGGTGGGCGTATGCCTACGTTTGAGCTTGGTTAGGTCATAGGTACATGTGGAAACAATGATCATACCCTATGATCCCAAGGTTCTCTCCGGTTCACCTCAGGGAGTTCCCCTATACATGCGAGAATCCGCCTAAGTGTAGGAACCCCATGTCCAGAAGCCGGGCACACCGGAGGGGTAGCATTGGATATAGAACCATCTCAAATCACTTTTGTGCATGCCATGTGGACACACACAACTTTTGGGGCCATTCCCTAGGTCCGATGCTCGATTTACGACGAAACCCTAGTTACGTTGACCGCGTCGTCTACCCCTTTGATCGCATCCCATCGGGGGTCCCCGGTGGGCGTATGCCTACGTTTGAGCTTGGTTAGGTCATAGGTACATGTGGAAACAAGTATCATACCCTATGATCCCAAGGTTCTCTACGGTTCACCTCCGAGGAGTTCCCCACTATACATGCGGAATGCTGCCTAAGTGTAGGAACCCCATGTCCAGAAGCCGGGCACACCCGAAGGGGGTAGAATTGGATATAGAACCATCTCAAATCACTTTTGTGCATGCCATGTGGACACACACAACTTTTGGGGCCATTCCCTAGGTCCGATGCTCGATTTACGACGAAACCCTAGTTACGTTGACCGCGCCGTCTACCCCTTTGATCGCATCCCATCGGGGTCCCCGGTGGGCGTATGCCTACGTTTGAGCTTGGTTAGGTCATAGGTACATGTGGAAACAAGGATCATACCCTATGATCCCAAGGTTCTCTCCGGTTCACCTCAGAGGAGTTCCCCCTATACATGCGGAATCCGCCTAAGTGTAGGAACCCCATGTCCGAGAAGCCGGGCACACCCGAAGGGGTAGCATTGGATATAGAACCATCTCAAATCACTTTTGTGCATGCCATGTGGACACACACAACTTTTGGGGCCATTCCCTAGATCCGATGCTCGATTTACGACGAAACCCTAGTTACGTTGACCGCGCCGTCTACCCCTTTGATCGCATCCCATCGGGGTCCCCGGTGGGCGTATGCCTACGTTTGAGCTTGGTTAGGTCATAGGTACATGTGGAAACAAGGATCATACCCTATGATCCCAAGGTTCTCTCCGGTTCACCTCCGAGGGTGTTCCCCCTATACATGCGGAGTCCGCCTAAGTGTAGGAACCCCATGTCCGAGAAGCCGGACACAACCGAAGGGGTAGCATTGGATATAGAACCATCTCAAATCACTTTTGTGCATGCCATGTGGACACACACAACTTTTGGGGCCATTCCCTAGGTCCGATGCTCGATTTACGA
Source organism: Lolium rigidum (assembly GCF_022539505.1). Lineage (NCBI taxonomy): Eukaryota > Viridiplantae > Streptophyta > Magnoliopsida > Poales > Poaceae > Lolium > Lolium rigidum. The sequence goes on along the minus strand of NC_061509.1, from coordinate 244,565,488 downwards.
CGAAACCCTAGTTCGTTGACCGCGCAGTCTACCCCTTTGATCGCATCCCATCGGGGGTCCCCGGTGGGCGTATGCCTACGTTTGAGCTTGGTTAGGTCATAGGTACATGTGGAAACAAGGATCATACCCTATGATCCCAAGGTTCTCTCCGGTTCACCTCCGAGGAGTTCCCCCTATACATGCGAGAATCTGCCTAAGTGTAGGAACCCCATGTCCGAGAAGCCGGGCACACCGGAGGGGGTAGCATTGGATATAGAACCATCTCAAATCACTTTTGTGCATGCCATGTGGACACACACAACTTTTGGGGCCATTCCCTAGGTCCGATGCTCGATTTACGACGAAACCCTAGTTACGTTGACCGCGCGCGTCTACCCCTTTGATCGCATCCCATCGGGGTCCCCGGTGGGCGTATGCCTACGTTTGAGCTTGGTTAGGTCATAGGTACATGTGGAAACAAGGATCATACCCTATGATCCCAAGGTTCTCTCCGGTTCACCTCGAGGAGTTCCCACTATACATGCGAGAATGCGCCTAAGTGTAGGAACCCCATGTCCAGAAGCCGGGCACACCGGAGGGGTAGCATTGGATATAGAACCATCTCAAATCACTTTTGTGCATGCCATGTGGACACACACAACTTTTGGGGCCATTCCCTAGGTCCGATGCTCGATTTCCGACGAAACCCTAGTTACGTTGACCGCGCCAGTCTACCCCTTTGATCGCATCCCATCGGGGGTCCCCGGTGGGCGTATGCCTACGTTTGAGCTTGGTTAGGTCATAGGTACATGTGGAAACAAGGATCATACCCTATGATCCCAAGGTTCTCTCCGGTTCACCTCCGAGGAGTTCCCACCTATACATGCGAGAATCGCCTAAGTGTAGGAACCCCATGTCCGAGAAGCCGGCACACCGGAGGGGGTAGCATTGGATATAGAACCATCTCAAATCACTTTTGTGCATGCCATGTGGACACACACAACTTTTGGGGCCATTCCCTAGGTCCGATGCTCGATTTACGACGAAACCCTAGTTCCGTTGACCGCGCTAGTCTACCCCTTTGATCGCATCCCATCGGGGTCCCCGGTGGGCGTATGCCTACGTTTGAGCTTGCTTAGGTCATAGGTACATGTGGAAACAAGTATCATCCCATATGATCCCAAGGTTCTCTACGGTTCACCTCAGGGAGTTCCCCTATACATGCGAGAATCCGCCTAAGTGTAGGAACCCCATGTCCGAGAAGCGGGCACACCCGAAGGGGTAGCATTGGATATAGAACCATCTCAAATCACTTTTGTGCATGCCATGTGGACACACACAACTTTTGGGGCCATTCCCTAGGTCCGATGCTCGATTTACGACGAAACCCTAGTTACGTTGACCGCGCGCAGTCTACCCCTTTGATCGCATCCCATCGGGGTCCCCGGTGGGCGTATGCCTACGTTTGAGCTTGGTTAGGTCATAGGTACATGTGGAAACAAGGATCATACCCTATGATCCCAAGGTTCTCTCCGGTTCACCTCCGAGGAGTTCCACCTATACATGCGAGAATCCGCCTAAGTGTAGGAACCCCATGTCCGAGAAGCCGGGCACACCGGAGGGGGTAGCATTGGATATAGAACCATCTCAAATCACTTTTGTGCATGCCATGTGGACACACACAACTTTTGGGGCCATTCCCTAGGTCCGATGCTCGATTTACGACGAAACCCTAGTTACGTTGACCGCGCCGTCTACCCCTTTGATCGCATCCCATCGGGGTCCCCGGTGGGCGTATGCCTACGTTTGAGCTTGCTTAGGTCATAGGTACATGTGGAAACAAGTATCATCCCATATGATCCCAAGGTTCTCTACGGTTCACCTCCGAGGAGTTCCCCCTATACATGCGAGAATCGCACTAAGTGTAGGAACCCCATGTCCGACAAGCGGGCACACCCGAAGGGGGTAGCATTGGATATAGAACCATCTCAAATCACTTTTGTGCATGCCATGTGGACACACACAACTTTTGGGGCCATTCCCTAGGTCCGATGCTCGATTTACGACGAAACCCTAGTTACGTTGACCGCGCCGTCTACCCCTTTGATCGCATCCCATCGGGGGTCCCCGGTGGGCGTATGCCTACGTTTGAGCTTGGTTAGGTCATAGGTACATGTGGAAACAAGGATCATACCCTATGATCCCAAGGTTCTCTCCGGTTCACCTCCGAGGAGTTCCCCTATACATGCGGGAATCTGCCTAAGTGTAGGAACCCCATGTCCGAGAAGCCGGGCACACCGGAGGGGGTAGCATTGGATATAGAACCATCTCAAATCACTTTTGTGCATGCCATGTGGACACACACAACTTTTGGGGCCATTCCCTAGGTCCGATGCTCGATTTACGACGAAACCCTAGTTACGTTGACCGCGCAGTCTACCCCTTTGATCGCATCCCATCGGGGGTCCCCGGTGGGCGTATGCCTACGTTTGAGCTTGGTTAGGTCATAGGTACATGTGGAAACAAGGATCATACCCTATGATCCCAAGGTTCTCTCCGGTTCACCTCCGAGGAGTTCCCCTATACATGCGAGAATGCTGCCTAAGTGTAGGAACCCCATGTCCGAGAAGCCGGGCACACCCGGAGGGGGTAGCATTGGATATAGAACCATCTCAAATCACTTTTGTGCATGCCATGTGGACACACACAACTTTTGGGGCCATTCCCTAGGTCCGATGCTCGATTTCTGACGAAACCCTAGTTACGTTGACCGCGCTGGTCTACCCCTTTGACTGCATCCCATCGGGGGTCCCCGGTGGGCGTATGCCTACGTTTGAGCTTGCTTAGGTCATAGGTACATGTGGAAACAAGTATCATCCCATATGATCCCAAGGTTCTCTACGGTTCACCTCGAGGAGTTCACCCTATACATGCGAGAATCCGCCTAAGTGTAGGAACCCCATGTCCGAGAAGCCGGGCACACCCGAAGGGGTAGCATTGGATATAGAACCATCTCAAATCACTTTTGTGCATGCCATGTGGACACACACAACTTTTGGGGCCATTCCCTAGGTCCGATGCTCGATTTCCGACGAAACCCTAGTTCCGTTGACCGCGCCGTCTACCCCTTTGATCGCATCCCATCGGGGTCCCCGGTGGGCGTATGCCTACGTTTGAGCTTGGTTAGGTCATAGGTACATGTGGAAACAAGGATCATACCCTATGATCCCAAGGTTCTCTCCGGTTCACCTCGAGGAGTTCCACCTATACATGCGAGAATCTTCCTAAGTGTAGGAACCCCATGTCCGAGAAGCGGGCACACCGGAGGGGTAGCATTGGATATAGAACCATCTCAAATCACTTTTGTGCATGCCATGTGGACACACACAACTTTTGGGGCCATTCCCTAGGTCCGATGCTCGATTTACGACGAAACCCTAGTTCCGTTGACCGCGCAGTCTACCCCTTGATCGCATCCCATCGGGGTCCCCGGTGGGCGTATGCCTACGTTTGAGCTTGGTTAGGTCATAGGTACATGTGGAAACAAGGATCATACCCTATGATCCCAAGGTTCTCTCCGGTTCACCTCAGAGGAGTTCCCACCTATACATGCGGAATCCGCCTAAGTGTAGGAACCCCATGTCCGAGAAGCCGGGCACACCCGGAGGGGTAGCATTGGATATAGAACCATCTCAAATCACTTTTGTGCATGCCATGTGGACACACACAACTTTTGGGGCCATTCCCTAGGTCCGATGCTCGATTTACGACGAAACCCTAGTTACTGTTGACCGCGCCAGTCTACCCCTTTGATCGCATCCCATCGGGGGTCCCCGGTGGGCGTATGCCTACGTTTGAGCTTGCTTAGGTCATAGGTACATGTGGAAACAAGTATCATCCCATATGATCCCAAGGTTCTCTACGGTTCACCTCGAGGGAGTTCCCCCTATACATGCGGAATCCGCCTAAGTGTAGGAACCCCATGTCCGAGAAGCCGGGCACACCCGAAGGGGGTAGCATTGGATATAGAACAATCTCAAATCACTTTTGTGCATGCCATGTGGACACACACAACTTTTGGTGCCATTCCCTAGGTCTGATGCTCGATTTTTTACGAAACCCTAGTTCTGTTGACCGCGCCGTCTACCCCTTTGACTGCATCCCATCGGGGTTCCCCGGTGGGCGTATGCCTACGTTTGAGCTTGGTTAGGTCATAGGTACATGTGGAAACAAGGATCATACCCTATGATCCCAAGGTTCTCTCCGGTTCACCTCAGAGGAGTTCCCACCTATACATGCGGAATCTTCCTAAGTGTAGGAACCCCATGTCCGAGAAGCCGGGCACACCGGAGGGGGTAGCATTGGATATAGAACCATCTCAAATCACTTTTGTGCATGCCATGTGGACACACACAACTTTTGGGGCCATTCCCTAGGTCCGATGCTCGATTTCGACGAAACCCTAGTTCCGTTGACCGCGCGCGTCTACCCCTTTGATCGCATCCCATCGGGGGTCCCCGGTGGGCGTATGCCTACGTTTGAGCTTGCTTAGGTCATAGGTACATGTGGAAACAAGTATCATCCCATATGATCCCAAGGTTCTCTACGGTTCACCTCCGAGGGAGTTCCCCCATATGGGGGGAGAATGATGAACGGTGGTTGTGGAACCTCACAACCACCGCTTCAGAGGACACCCCCAGCGAGGATGAAGATTTCGACTTCTCTGATTAATATGTGTGTGTCGACCCAGTGTTAAGTGCTTTGTTCGTGTGTGGGTGTAGTTCTTTAAAAGCTTTGGTTTGTGTGTGGGTCTAGTTCTTTAAGTGTTTTGGTTCATGTGTGTGGGTGTAGTTTCTTTAAGTGTTTTGCTTCCTCTGTGTGGGTGTAGTTCTTTAAGCTGTTTCGGTTCGTGTGTGGGTCTAGTTACGTAAGCGCTTTGGTATGTGTGTGAGTCTAGTTATTTAAGTATTTTGTATCGTGTGTGGGTCTTAAGTATTTTGTATCGTGTGTGGGCCATTCACCCCCTCCGAGGTTCGATTTCTGGCGAAGGGGTTCTATACCGCCCTTATACATATATATAGGTTTCTCGCAAAGGGGTTCGCCAAAATAATAATTATCTGTGTGGGTGTAGTTCTTTAAGTGTTTTGCTTCCTCTGTGTGGGTGTAGTTCTTTAACTGTTTCGGTTCGTGTGTGGGTCTAGTTCTGTAAGCGCTTTGGTATGTGTGTGAGTCTAGTTATTTAAGTATTTTGTATCGTGTGTGGGTCTTAAGTATTTTGTATCGTGTGTGGGCCATTCACCCCCTCCGAGGTTCGATTTATGGCGAAGGGGTTCTATACCGCCCTTATACATATATATAGGTTTCTCGCAAAGGGGTTCGCCAAAATAGCAGTGAGAAATAAATAAACAAAAAAAATGATATGGATTAATAATTAGATGGGTAATAATTATCTCTTTGATGCAAAAAAAATAGGAAAAACCAAAAAATGTGCATAATTGGCTGTGCCGACGGCCGCCGCTGTGCCGTGGGTCACCGTCGGCACAGAAGAAGGGGACCCAGCGGTCGGTCGCTGTGCCGACGGCCGCCGTTGCGCCGTGGGCTACCGTCGGCACAGTGCATACGGTGCCGTGACAGTTTAACGGCTGGGCCCTCCTGTCAGACGGTGTACCGACGGTTGCAGATGTGCCGACGGTGACCTTCGGGCTCCACCTAGGCTGTGCCGACGGCCGCGGTTGCGCCGAGGGTGGCCGTCGGTGTACCGTGCGTTGTGCCGACGGCCATGCTGTGCCGACGGTGAGCTTCGTCGCCGGTAGCTGGAGGCCTCTGTGCCGACGGCCCCGACATTTGGCCGTCGGCACATAGTCTGGCCGTCGGCACACGTCGGTTCTCCCGTAGTGAGCTATAGCTGACAAAATTTGTTAAACCAGGTGGGGCGTGCACCATACGCTTGATCTCTGGACATTGAATTTTTGGGGTAATTCGCACCAGAAAATAAGTCACAACACATGTTTCATCTTGGCTTGTTGCATCCACCCTTTTCTCTTGTGATAAAAGGACATCAAGAGAATAAATATTGCTAAAGAAGTTCTTGTTAAATTCAGAAAGTGTTAAACAACGAAGGTGTTCAGACTTTACACCATATATTCTGGAGAAAAAACATACATGGCGTCTAGAGTGGTTTCATTTCTTTTTCTCCGAATGTACGACTATATAACAAACTAGTTAGCTAAACTAGGCATGTCGTATGTCTTCTTTATTTAATCTATTATATACTAAAAGCACAATACGGGGATCTAAAATATAGACACCATGTTAATCCACATCATCGGAATTATTTTAACGGTTAGATATAAAATTTATGGTTAGGATTTAATAGGACTCTAATGGTTACGTAAGTGTATAATTATGTTTAACACGTTCCACTATGTATAAATTATAAAAGGCTTTAGCAGCAATATTAAAAAGAAGAGGAGAGAAGGGACCCCCTATATTAGGCCCTTGCCATCCTAAAAGTAAGGTCCTAAAGTATCATTAACCATGATACAAACTTTACCATTATTAATTACAGCTTTGGTTCAATAATGGGAAACCTACTCAAAGGGGGAGTCCTACTCAAGGTGGGACTCCCACCTTTCCTTGAGGTGGGGCTGGCCGGCCACCAAGGTGGAGCCCACCTGGGACTCCTCCCCTTTAGGGTTTGGCCGGCCATGCTAGTGGAGTCCCTCCGGGACTCCACCTTCCATAGTGCCTTTCTTCCGGACTTTTCTAGAACCTTCTAGAACACCGCCATAAATGCACCGGATCATTTCCAAACTTGGAATATGACTTCCTATATATGAATCTTATTCTCCGGACCATTCCGGAACTCCTCGTGATGTCCTGGATCCCATCCGAGACTCCGAACAAAACTTCGAACTCCATTCCATATTCCATATCTACTTAAACGACATCAAACCTTAAGTGTGTCACCCTACGGTTCGCGAACTATGTAGACATGGTTGAGACTTCTCTCCGACCAATAACCAATAGCGGGATCCGGAGATCCATAATGGCTCCCACATATTCAACGATGACTTAGTGATCGAATGAACCATTCACATACGATACCAATTCCCTTTGTCACGCGATATTTTACTTGTCCGAGGTTTGATCATCGGTATCACTCTATACCTTGTTCAACCTCGTCTCTGACAAGTACTCTTTACTCGTACCGTGGTATGTGGTCTCTTATGAACTTATTCATACGCTTGCAAGACATTAGACGACATTCCACCGAGAGGGCCCGGAGTATATCTATCCGTCATCGGGATGGACAAATCCCATTGTTGATCCATATGCCTCAACTCATACTTTCCGGATACTTAATCCCACCTTTATAACCACCCATTTACGCAGTGGTGTTTGATGTAATCAAAGTACCTTTCCGGTATAAGTGATTTACATGATCTCATGGTCGAAAGGACTAGGTAACTATGTATCGAAAGCTTATAGCAAATAACTTAATGACGTGATCTTATGCTACGCTTAATTGGGTGTGTCCATTACATCATTCATATAATGACATAACCTTGTTATTAATAACATCCAATGTTCATGATCACGAAACCATGATCATCTATTAATCAACAAGCTAGTTATACAAGAGGCCTACTAGGGAATCTTTGTTGTTCACATAACACACATGTATCAATGTTTCGGTTAATACAATTATAGCATGGTATGTAAACATTATCACAAACACAAAGATATATTATAAAAACCATTTTATTATTGCCTCTTGGGCATATCTCCAACAGTCTCCCACTTGCACTAGAGTCAATAATCTAGTTTACATATGTAAAGATATAGCACCTTGGCCTTCCGGTGCTTTATCATGTTTCGCTCACGGGAGAAGTTTTAGTCAACGGATCTGACATGCTCAGAAACGTATGTATTTTGCAATTCATTTGTGTCTCAACGCATCACTCATTTTCCAAATGAGTCGGCATTAAATATGTTTGGTCTTCTGGTGGAACCTTAATTCCGTGGTCTGAAATATGTCACTAATATTGTCACACACAATATAGCTTCAAAGTTCTGACTCTGTCGGAACTACACCAAGTTCTCAGAGAACCTTTTGACTTAACATCCTTTGATTGTCAAAACAATGACATACTCTGCCTTCTTTCGTAGAATCCGTCACAATATTTAGAACTCTTCTAAATCTAGCATAGACAACTTCTAGCTCATTGTGCTACCTTTTAAAACAACACTTAGTCTAATTTGAGATTGAAATTTTATTTTCATATGTGACAAAACAAATATCGGTGCAACACCTTACAGCGATTTGTTTGTCATATCTCCATATAAAACTATATATATATATATATATATATATAGAGAGAGAAACTCTATTAGACACCCTAGGTGCAGAATAAGTAATTCTGCACCCGGGTCGTACGACCGAGCCAGACCGAAGCCTCCTCCTGGTGCGGCTCAACGACACCCATCACCGTATATGCTCACGATGATAGACTCCACCTGCTGTAATTTCTAAAGAAAAATTACGCTGGAGGTTTTTTCTCTATCGTGGTGATCGGAAGGCCTAATCTCCACTCGCCGCGGTTATTCTTTGCCAGTCCCCAATCTCCCCACGCTCTCCTCTCCTCCAGCTCCTCAGATCCGGCGATCTCCGGCTCCTCGCCGCCGCCACGGAAATTCGGCGCCTCCGCGCCCTTTATCGACCCATGGAGACCCGGGTTCACTTCCTTCGACGGCTGTCCCGAATTTCAGGCGTCGCGCGTGGCCGGAGCTGAGGACGCGTTCCTCTCCGTCTCCCATGGCCCTCTCGCGCGCGCGGCGTGCCTATGTGAAGCCCGTCGTTGCCGTTCCCCTGGCAAGCCCGTTGTCCCCGTGCCTGCTCTCCACCATCCTCGGCGCCATATCCGCAAAAGGTTGGTATTCCTCCCCTCGCGCCACTCTGGGAAAAATATTTGCCAAGCTAGCTCAGGTATCCTCTCGCGCGGGTGGCGTACCAGGCCACGGGATCCAGCTTGGTGTATCCTCTCATCAGCAGGACGTGAGTTTCGGGTAGCTAGCACTACGCTTCCTTAGCTTGAACAAACTGCAAAACAATCATGCCCTAACTATCTCTATTTAGAATATTGCAATATCATCAATCGATCCATTGGACAGCAGTTTAGATAATTAGTAGTAACTTGTCTGTTTTTTCAGTGAGACCTGAATGCTACGGGAATATCATCAGTTCTGTAATTGTGATGCAAGATCAGCGGTTCTTTAATTTAGACACCACAATATAATAAATTATGTAGGATAGTTTCAAGATTGATCTTTAGGTACAGATCATGTAATTGCAGTTGCCTATATACAGTTTTTAGAGCCTTTGTTGTCCTTTTTGTTGGATACTAGCAATAATTAATTATTAGCCGTGAATTGTTCTTCCAGTGCAAATAGAGTGATAATTTGCAAGTGGCATGATTAGAAGTAGATTATTTGTATACATACATGCATGGTCTCCACACCTTGAAACCAATTTTATTTTCCAAACATGAAAACCAGTCTGCCTTCATGTCACCCGTTTTCCCCCTCTGGTTTCTAGTCGAGGGCGTCCTGCGGTGAGCAGTTCAGGAAATTGAGATACGGCGGCGAGCAGGTGCACGTCCGGCAGCGAGCGGGTGCATATCCGATAACGAGCGGGCGAGCGGAGGTCAGGCGTGCGGCGGGTGTGCTCTGCACCAACCGTGTCCTCGTAAACGTCGTGATTGGCCGGCCAACGGTGCTGCTGGTGGCATCGGCTTCCTTGTCAGGCAGCGCACCAGGTGGTGGCTGCAGGCGGCGCAGCGTTGTGGTCGGCCAGCGCAACAGATTATTTTTGCTGGCGGAGCTGCGGGTGGGCTGGCGGCCTCAGCTCTGCTGTGGTTCGTTTCACGCCAGGGAGTGGTGATCTCTGTTTCGCTGGATCTCAGGAACAAATCGGAAAGATCTCTCTCCAGTTCAGACCTACAGCTGCGCTGAGTCCTGCTACCGATCTTGTTTGGTCTTCCCGTACAGATGTACCTAGACTCCTCAGGTTTGGCACTTTATTTTGGTCTAAATGTTCATTATTAAGAATAATAAGAGATTGCATCATTACCTTCTGCCTTTTTGGGGGTTCAGGAATACACGCATTGTTCAAGACAACTTGTAAGCATTTGTATAATTTATTGTTGAAGACATAATGCTCTTACTGCAACCAAACGCTGGCACATAGTGTGCCTTGGATTTATTCTTTTGTTGATACCAAATAACTTATGACTAGCTATGCAGTCTTTCGTGAAAAAGTTAAAGAACTGGTTGGCTCACTTTGTTGCATGTCACCAATGTGTAATTTCTGATCCATGATGAAATAGATTGTTATTTTCCTCTTATTGTAGCGTGGCTCTATAATCCAATTATCAACAAGTCAAAGTTATTTTCATCCTAATTTAATTTAATTTCAGTTCAGCGGAGTGGCAACCCAATATAATTTTTTTGGTCACTGCTAGCAGTTCGCAAACTTGCAACCATGATTTTTAGAATCTTGCATTGATAATTTTCATCATTACTCGAATGCTAAATACCATCGTTTCCCATTTGCAGAAACCTTGGTTCCGTTCTTGTGTCTAGTGTTGATTCATGTTGCTGCAACCTTAGCATATTCACCTGTTTGTTTACACAAATCAAAGCTCTGTCATCATATTTCAGCCGCCAAGCCAAGGTAGATCCTGATAGCCAGTCAAGCATACTATGGTCTATGTAGTTTTCTTAGAATTACTACCTTTAGTTTTGGTGCAATTTAGATCTCTTCTAGCTTTTTTTTCAGGAACAATGTATTTGGGAGGTACATATTTGTCATGTCCACTCCATTTATAAGCATTTGGCTAATTTGTTGCAGGTTGATATTATAACGATATCTTTGATGGCAATACTGTTGCGTAATAAGCGTTGGCTTTATCTCTTCATACATGCCAACTAAGTAATGACTAGCTATTTGGCTTCACATGAAAGTTTTAAAATGTTATGAAAAAGTTACTCACATACAGCAAAAGAAAATGATATGCTTACAAAGCACATCAACGCCCCTAATGTTATTTCAGCTGTATCTGGTCTTTGGAAATGGGTATATGTACAAATAAGAAGTATGTGTTTGGGTAAATCCTTCTGCTAATTTTTGCAGTTTGTTTTTTTCCCTTGGTGGTATTTTGTAGATTAAGCTCAACACATGGCCGGAGTTGATATATGGTCGCACATGTGGTTTACTAGCTGCTTGTGATACCTTCTGTTAGTAAATCTTTTACCTCTTTCTGTTTTTATGCTTCTCAGTTTTTATGCTTTTCCTGTCATTATACATAACTTCTGTTATGCATAAATACCTCTCAACTTTTCAGATGCTTAGTTATGCTATTGTCATTTGCATGAAAATTGATGATAGTGTGAATGGCAAATTCATGGAAGTTTGTGTGATATGTTAGTTGATTGCTTCGAGATTTGCCCATGTTCCTAGCCTAGTAGATTTTGCCTTGCAGACAGATATGGACCAAGTATGCCAAATGTATTTTAAATATGGCAAAATCGTGTGGAGCTTATTTCAGTTTGCTGGCCTACAATAGGTGTCATTCTAGAATTTTTAAGGGGTAATTTCTTTGACTCCAATCTGAAACATGACATAATCCTAAATGGTTGCATAATACATTCTTCTTGCACCTGATGCTACATGGGTCATATATTTCTGCTATGTTATTAGCCCCTAGTCAATTTCTAGACCAATTCATGAGTGCAAGCTTGGTGGTGATACCTTTTGTTATTCAGAAATATACGTTTATCAGATTGGCAGTTTGCTTCTCGTTTTGTATGCTATCCCTGTGACATAAATTTGTTATTTGGAAGTGATTATCACCTTTTCAGCTTTAGTTGTAATATTTTCGTGTGCTTGAAAATAGATTAGCGTGATCTGTTAGTTTCTTTGCGTCCACCTTTGATCGTGTTATTACTTATTAGCCTATCAGATTTTTCATTTACGGACCGAGACAGCTTCAGTATCACAAATGTATTTTCGATCTGGAAAAATTACCATGGAGGATATTCCAGTAGCTGGCCTTTGAGCATAGATGACATTGTTGGTTTATTAATCTATTATTTTCCATCCTCCATTCTCAAATATGATGGAATTCTAAATGGTTGCAGGATGTTGGCACAGCTGATTCTTGCAGCTAGCTCTCTTCCTTATAATTTAATTGAATGCTGAATTTTGCAGCTAGCTCTCTTCCTGCAAAAGAAAAATAAGTATCTAGCTCTTGTATAAATGGGTATTTAGATCTTTTGGCAATACTAGCTTATGGTTGGCTTCTTAGGTGTTCCAGTTTAAATTAAGTATGGAATCTTTGCTTCTGGTAACTACAATTATAAATGTATTCACAGATCAATTCTATGGCTGCAAATCATGCCCAGCTTCTTGATTCTTATGGTAATTCTCTGCCCATTTTTCAGGACCGACGGCGATGTTCAAAATATAAAGTGGGATTGTGGGTGTGTCCTGCTCCTGGGTACACAATGAAATGTAAAGCTGCACCGCATGTTGTGGTCTTCAGCATCGGGCTGCCTAGTACGGTGGAAATACAACATCAAAGTGTCATCTAGTGAAGCTGATGTAACTAAATAATTTGCACCGACTCATGTAATTTATTACATGTTAACATAGTCATTCCTTTGTTTTTGATATGAGCAAAATGCCTGAAATATGTAGACAGATGTGTGCATGGGCACGTTGGAGTTCTTACTCAAGCTGTACGTGTAAAACTTGCATTGTGTAATACTATTCTTACGGGCATTAAACTTTTATGTCACATCTGAAATATCTTAGCTTTATTAAGCTGTAATTGTTCTTTGCTTATGTTAAATGATGTAACTCCTATTAGCAATGTATAAAGAGGTTTAAGTTGTAAAAAAAAGTTGTAATTTTTGGCTTTTATCAAGTTTTTACATCGCCTCTGAGATCTCCTACGTGAGTGCTTGGCCCAAAATTTCTTGCGATGGAGTACAAATTGAATTAGTTGCCCATGCGCGTTAATCAGTCAGCTAGACACGGGTTGCAGGGCTAGTTATTTTATGTCGCATGCAAAGAATCTTATGCTGCACGTGGAGAATTAGCCAAATTTAGAACGTAGAAGCCGGGAATGCTGGGACATAACTTTACGTCGCCTGGGCGCGCGCGCGTGTATGGGGAACGTGGTGCGGGGCTTTGAAGTTGGAACGAGCGAGACGAGCATGCGACATAAGTTTACGTCGCGTGGACGGGGATCGTCGTGCGCGCGACGTGCTAATAAGGAGGCGAGGGCTGGTGCGTCCGGTGCGGTGGGGTGCAGAATAATATTCTACCCCCAGGGAGTCAAATAGCGCGTCTCTATATATATATATATATATATCCAAAATAGTGGGCTACCATGGTGGCTAGCTATGCATACCATAGCAGCCGTCTGATCTCCTATATGTTACACCAGATATACATTGGGAGCACACTCTTCAAACAGAACACACTAACGCTGTCACATACACAGCTGGCCGGGAGCACGTTTTTCAAATTTTGAATCCACATCAATCTCTGCAATACACTTTGCAATACAAAGATGTGTACATGCTGCCAGCTTGCAAGGAAAAATCAACGCAAAACGAACTGTACTACACTACGAAATACAAATGGCAGATATGCCTCAGCTCAACACCACTCAAACGTCTCCAAAATATCAGGCCATAAGACTTGCACTTCTTTGGGCACCCCTAGTGAATTAGCAAAGCAGCTGACTTCATTTTTCTTCTAAATTATTGTTTAGGCGAGCTCATGCACATCTGAAAAGACGCCCGATTCACTCATCATATCCGACTAGTTTTATTTCAACAAGTTTCAGTTCTGCAACTTTTGATTCTTTTGATACTGCATTTATCTATGTTTGCATTTCTGGGATTCAAGAAAGTAAGTGCATTTTTTACTGTAGGGAGTGAGGCCGTTCGTGGAGCTGGCGCCGGTGGTGGTCTGCTCGACGGATTTCGACGGCTCGTTGGAGGAAAAGGGCCAAGGGGAGGGGCTGGAGGAGCGGACTGCAGCTATTCTTTCCAATCTAGATAACATGTGCTTTAAAACGCACTGAGTGGCTTTAAATTTTTTTGTAGATCATGTCGTTCATGCATGCAGTTGGGCGATCATTGCACATCCCAAGATGTGGAGGATGAGTACAGACCGTGTCATCCAGGTTCTATCAAGGATGGGTTGCTGCACCATGAGCCAGGACAGCCTCATCGATCTGCCATACTCCGTGGCCTCCTCCTTGCTCGTCATTAGTACACGGCCAGGACAGCTTCGTCGATCTTGGCGATCTCGGCGGCGCATCGACCTCCTACCAAGGCCACGCCTGAGCTCCGTGTCATCGATGACGCGCCACCGCCATCCATCGGTTGGGGCAGAGGTAGCCAGGAAGATGGCGAGTTGCGACCGAGAGCATGACCAGTACCGTCATGGAGGCGCCAGTCAGCACCACGGTGAAGCCATGGACAACGGTAACATGGTCGGTACAACGAAAGGAAGCAAGCAGTCTAAATCGCATGCCACCAGCTATCACTGGAATTTCAAAGGCAGTTCCGGCTGTAATGCCATGCTTTTTACTTGCAAGCGTAGTCATTTTTGCACAGTATTGTACTATTGTTCTTGCAAATGTAGTCGTTTGTATTTTTTGAACTGGGAAACATCCTTCTGTCGGTTGTCAGTTTTGTAAGTGCCTTAACTCAGTGTACAAATACAAGTCCATGGCATTTCAAATACACGGACGAAAGTCCTAGACAATTTTTCTTCCAACTCCATGATCTCATTCATTTTCTAGGCTAGCCGAACCAAGCCAATCTGATGTCTAACGAAAGTGCAGTTTTACAAGCCAAAATGAATGCCAACTTCGTTGTATACATGGACCAGACGAACTGTTGTTTGCATGGACCAGAGAACACTGCACCACCAGGGCAATCGATGCATCTATTGACGGTAGGAATTATGTCCCAGCGAAACATCTATAAAATTGCCGGTTCAGATGCCAGTCAAAAAAAGGACCCGGCAGGTTCAACCTAATTTCAAACGCATTCGCAACTGTAATACAATTCTCGTTGCTTCTTCCTTTTCTTTCTTACAGCTAGCAACACCAAGACTTATCAAATACGTCATGTTCATCTGTACAAAGAAATGTAGAATGCATGCATGTTCAACATGGGAAAACGAACGCCATTTTCAGTATGGTACATTCAAATGCATTTGCAACTGTAATACACTTCTCATTACTTCTTTCTTTTCTTTCTTACAGCTAGCAACACCAAGTCTTGTCAGATATGTCATATTCATCTGTACAAGGGAATGTAGAATGCATGTTCAGCATGGGAAAACGAATGCTATTTTCAGCATGGTATTTTCAAATGCATTTGCAACTGTAGTACACTTCTCACTGCTTCTTCGTTTTCTTTCTTACAGCTAGCAACAGCAAGGCTGCATAACGCCTCTAACGGCAGCTTGACAACCGTGAAAACTTACCAATAGCCAGCTTTTTCCATCTTGGACCATACAAAGATTATGCTCTCTATATCAAGCGGTCAAGAGGGCGTGCATAGCTAGCCACCATGGTAGCAAATCATATATATATATATATATATATATATATATCCTTGGTTCTTCTTAAGTACTCAAGAATATTCTTACTGTTTTTCAATGATCATCACATGAATCATTCTGGTACATCGCTGATACGTCTCCGACGTATCGATAATTTCTTATGTTCCATGCCACATTATTGATGATATCTACATGTTTTATGCATACTTTATGTCATTATTATGCGTTTTCCGGAACTAACCTATTGACGAGATGCCGAAGGGCCAGTTCCTGTTTTCTGCTGTTTTTGGTTCCGAAATCCTAGTAAGGAAATATTCTCGGAATCGGACGAAATCAAGGCCCAGCATCCTATTTTTCCACGAAGCTTCCAGAACACCCGAGAGTCGCCAGAGGGGGGCCACTGGGCCCCCAGACGATAGCCCGGCGTGGCCTAGGGGGGGGCGCCCCCCTAGCGTGTCACCGCCTCGTCGCCTCTCCGACTCCGCCTCTTCGCCTATTTAAAGGTCCCTGACCTAAAACCTCGATACGAAAAAGCCACGGTACGAGAAACCTTCCAGAGCCGCCGCCATCGCGAAGCCAAGATCCGGGGGACAGGAGTCTCTGTTCCGGCACGCCGCCGGGACGGGGAAGTGCCCCGGAAGGCTTCTCCATCGACACCACCGCCATCTTCATCAACGCTGCTTGTCTCCCATGAGGAGGAGTAGTTCTCCATCGAGGCTAAGGGCTGTACCGGTAGCTATGTGGTTCATCTCTCTCCTATGTACTTCAATACAATAATCTCATGAGCTGCCTTACATGATTGAGATTCATATGATGATGCTTGTAATCTAGATATCATTATGCTAGTCAAGTGGGTTTTACTTATGTGATCTCCGGAGACTCCTTGTCCCACGTGTGTAAAGGTGACAGTGTGTGCACCGTGTGGGTCTCTTAGGCTATATTTCACAGAATACTTATTCACTGTTATGAATGGCATAGTGAAGTGCTTATTTATATCCCTTTATGATTGCAATGTGTTTTGTATCACAATTTATCTGTGTGCTACTCTAGTGATGTTATTAAAGTAGTTTATTCCTCCTGCACGGTGTAATGGTGACGAGTGTGTGCATCCGTGTTAGTACTTGGCGTAGGCTATGATTATGATCTCTTGTAGATTATGAAGTTAACTATTGCTATGATGGTATTGATGTGATCTATTCCTCCTACATAGTGTGAAGGTGACAGTGTGCATGCTATGTTAGTACTTGGTTTGGTTATGTTGATATGTCATGCACTCTAAGGTTATTTAAATATGAACATTGAATATGGTGGGGCGTGCACCATACGCTTGATCTCTGGACATTGAATTTTTGGGGTAATTCGCACCAGAAAATAAGTCACAACACATGTTTCATCTTGGCTTGTTGCATCCACCCTTTTCTCTTGTGATAAAAGGACATCAAGAGAATAAATATTGCTAAAGAAGTTCTTGTTAAATTCAGAAAGTGTTAAACAACGAAGGTGTTCAGACTTTACACCATATATTCCGGAGAAAAAACATACATGGCGTCTAGAGTGGTTTCATTTCTTTTTCTCCGAATGTACGACTATATAACAAACTAGTTAGCTAAACTAGGCATGTCGTATGTCTTCTTTATTTAATCTATTATATACTAAAAGCACAATACGGGGATCTAAAATATAGACACCATGTTAATCCACATCATCGGAATTATTTTAACGGTTAGATATAAAATTTATGGTTAGGATTTAATAGGACTCTAATGGTTACGTAAGTGTATAATTATGTTTAACACGTTCCACTATGTATAAATTATAAAAGAAAACTGCCGCATCATATAAGACCAGATAAGTTAACAAAAAAAATATTCCATTAATTCCCACCTGGCTTGGCCCGAGTCATGCCGGTGCTCTTTTATTCCTAACCGGTCAGTTGTCCTGCCAATGGAAAGAAGAAAAAATAAAATGCGTGCCTAGAGTGGACTTCATGTACAGAAGACCTTCCAAAAAAAACGTTCAGACAGTAGCTATTTTTTAGACCCTCCAAAAAACGTTCAGAGGTCAGCTGTTTTTTAAGTGATATCATATCAGTATATAGAACTATCTTTTTACGTGCTCGATTAGTACGCAAGTTTATTTTAGATTCTTATATTTTAATAAAAGTTTAATGGTTACGTAAATGTATAATTATGTTTGATATTCGAGTATGTACAAATTAGAAAAGGAAACAACTGCACCATATAAGACAAGACCAGATAAGATGTGAGTAGATTTGACCTGTTCATGTTATTTTTTGAAATCACATGTATGTTTCTAGGACTCCAGCTATGTTAGATTAACAAAGTCCATGTAACCTTAGTCCGTGTTAGTTATACGTGCAAAGTGTCTATAATACTAGAGGAATACCAAAACCGATCGATCCATCGTGTATTGGATTCGTGCATGTATGTTATATTGGGCTATAAAGTAAAAATTGTATTCCTTTTCTATCGTGTTGTATAAGGAGAGACCTGCTTGTGATACATAGTTATGATTTAACTAGAAATTGGTATTCATACAACCGACAAATTCCTATTGGCTTGATTTATGTAGATAGATTCTAGGTTGACTATAGCCATATAGGGGAAGCTAATACCTTGAAGCGAGATGATGAAACAAATGCCGAAATCTGATTAATATGTCACAACTCTAAGCTACATGATCATGTTTTAAGTTACACTTGTGATATGCGTGTCAGCGGAACTACTATACACTAGAAAATATGGTGGAAACCTAAGGGGAAAAACCTACGAGCAACTCCGAAAATAGAAGATTTGTACATGTACCTAATTAATAAATTAAATATTAAACATAAAACTGAATATCCAAGTATACATAATAATTTCACACATGGGGCCACCAAGACATATGTCCAAACTGAACAAAATATCACAGAAACAACAAAATCAAACATGAGGAAACGACAGAAAAACACACGGAGACAGCTAACTTAATTTAAAATTTGATGTTCAACTCTGGCAAAAAAATATCCAGAGCATGTCGTTCAAACCACTATCAAACTGTAGTAGAATAATAACACATGAATGAATTTATTACAACAGAAGTGTCCACCTACTTGAGAGTCCCTAGGCAAACTACCAAAACTAGATTACAGTAATCACAAAAAGATGTAATGGATATTTCCTTATTTTGCATTAAAGGGTTAATTTTAAAATAATAAAAATAAATTATACTATCACATCTCACACAAAAGTAAATTCCCACTTGATTTTCCAGTTATGTAAGGAAACTCAAGGCCGGGATTCAACCCTCATACATATGTTTAACATTAATTGGGGTACTCAATGAAAGAAAGTCTTAGTACGTGGTGATAAATTCTTTTTTATGTCATGTCAATAAGCTAATTGGTTTTCTTAACGTGTTTGAAAAATCAAACATCATTTGCCAATGATTAAAGGGACCCTAATTATTATCCGGAGCATACCATAATCCGAAGGCAGAAGAAGGATGTATGTTTGATCAACCTTTTGATTTTTGTACACTAATTGCACATATGAGTTTCAAAAGGATTTAAGTACAAATTTTAATAACATAATCATAATTCACCACCAAATTATAGATAATAAACTATATTACAAGCGATAGTACATTTAGCTTTGCATTAACTACGACTATTAAACTGTATAATTTCCTGCCACCAAATATGAATATAAATAAACTATAAGTTTATTCCACACACTTTCGACACACCAAAAATTATGCCCTCGCATTTGCGAGGGCCACCTTGCTAGTTATGACAAAACTAATATTTTTATCCAAGATTGAGAACATGTATGCCTCTGTCGGTGGGGATATCAGTATGTACCACCCAAGTACTGCACATCCGAAATTGATTTTTGTGATTGAGTTTACGATGCTTCCATAAAATATATAGTTATTGCTCATCAGGCTATCGGATGGGGCCACCTCGGGCGAGACTGGTCTGGGGGATCCCCAAACCCTAACCGAGGAACTCCCCGATCTCGTCTCTCCGGTCGCTGCCGGCGCCGGCACTGGCGGTGGCGGCCGCTCTCGGCCGCCGAAGGCGGGGGGGCGGCGGCGCACTTGGCAGACCCTCCTTCGCGCGGAGGCGGGGCTGCTCAGGGGCGGTGGTGGGGGAAAGCTGATCCGGTGGCGCAGCTTTGCCTGTGGTTGCTGGAGCATGGCGGGGCAACGATGGTGCGGCGGAGCTCGGAGGGGAGTGGAGGAGATCGACAACGACGGTGGAGCTTTTGCAGGGAGAGCGGGACGCGCGGCACCCTTGGACGAGGTGGCGGCGATTGTCGGCCATCTTTGTGCTGCGTGCGTGCGGCGGCGTATCTCGCTGCCTGTCGCCTTGTGTAGAGGAGGAGAAGAGTGGGCTCGATCTGGGCCTTCACGGGCCCGATCTAGGCCACCGCGGGCCCAATCTGGGCTTTTGTGGCTTCGTTGTAGAGGTTCCTAGGGTCAGTGGCCGATCCCCGTCCGGGGTTGAGGTGGTTGATGGACCGTGGATCCTAACCATGTGAGGTTTCCGACGGGTAGCGTGGGGCCTGCTTGTTCGGTATGGATAAATGTGGTGGTCCTCGGATCTCTTGTGCACTAGGATGAAGATCTTCCTTATGCATGTCCGGCTGGATTTGGATGGATGTTGAGTTCTGGAAGGCTCCGCTGGCAAATGTAATTGTGCTCGTGCCTGGTGTTTTGCTGGTTTGCGAGGTATTTGGTCATGCGCATCCATATTTTTATTCCGACCGTTTGGTTCCGGAGGGATCGACGTGAAGCTCTGTTCTGTGTTGCCAGCAGATGACATTATGGTCCATGGTGTATCAAATACGGTGAATTTCTTGAAGGCGGGATTGGAGGACTAGCAGTGGAGGATCGAGTTGTGGTGTTGTTGAGGGGTTTGCTTGGTTTTCTGGGTCTTGTAAAAGTAGTATGCAAGTGGGGCTAGCAGCACATGTGAAGTTCAGAGCCTACCTTTCATGGTGAAAATCCAAGGTCTGGCCTTAATTGCTTGTGCCTGGCAATGGTATTGTTGAATGCATTGCTTTGAGAGCGGGGACTATATCCTGGGTGAAAACCTAAGATCTTTTGATCGAGCGACGACGACGTTTATGCACCGTACCTTTGTTGGAGGCATCGCTGGTGGAGAGCCTGGATTTCAGGTGTTGTCTTGGTGGTGGTTGTACTGTTGTTGCTAGGACTGAAGTACTGTAGCGGGACTTCTTTTTCTTATTTTTCTTTTTTCTTTTTTGTTGTGTGCATCCATACTACCATTAGGGTATTGCTTTTTTGCTGCAGAGGCTGGATGTAATTGGTATCTATCGATATTAATATATTCCCGTTATCAAAAAATCAGACTATCGGAAGATAGGGCACCCTAGTGCATAACAGTTTTGCTTTGTTATTTTGTGACGAAGTGTGTGTTTGTGAGGTAAAGGAAGGAAAAACTATTTGGTTGAATCACGGAGCACAATTTTGTTTTTATCCTTCTAAATGAATTTGGGCTTTTGATTGAATCGATCGATGCTAGTGTAGTAGTGTTCAATTATATTGTTGGGTTGTGCACTTATAAAACAAGTTAGGGTTGGGAACCGCTCAGCACACAATCTGTGTGTACTCGAAAGTTTTAAGAGAATTATTTCAAGTTTGTTAAAAACTTGAAATTTCCTTGAGCATTCTTGCAATCATTTTATTCTTGGAGGCGTTGCTTGAAGTAACAATTTCACTGTTTGGATGTTGTCGAAGGTGAAGCAGAAGACCGCCGATGCATTCGATGCTCATTACATATGGCAACTGTTTCAACGCCATGCATGATTTTATTCAATAGCATGTATCTTCCATGCAGCACACACAACATGCATGATGTACATGATTAATGCATGCACACACACTAGCACATCATGGAGCCAAAAGCACTAGTGAGGTTGATAGTACGAGAGCCAGTAGCAGACACCGCCTGATCCGACAGGGATGAACTGCTTGCAAAACGCCGGGAGGCTCGCCACGGCGCGGTCCATCACCTTCCTCTGGCACCTCGGGAACAACTCCATGTCTGTCGTCCCATCGGCGTCGGCGATGCCCAGCTCCTTGTACATGCCTGTCCGCATCCAGTCGAGCGCCGGGCATGTGCACCATTCGTCGACGGCGGCGAGCTGCCGACAACAGTCCTCCCGGAGGCTCTCGTCGACCTGGGCGCCGACGCACTGGCGCTTGACCAGCGCTCTGCAACGTGGGAACGGGTACACCGGGTAGCCCATCCCCGCCCAGCACCATTCTCCGGGTGAGTTAGGGCATCTCCAACCGGGCGACCCAAACGGACGCGCTGGGCCGTCCGTTTTGGGCCGTTTGCGTGCCCGAGCGGACGCGCGGACGGAGCCCCGCGTCCGCGCGTCCGTTTGGGTCGCGTCCTGCGCCCAACGCAGCGGCCACCCATTTGGCCATTTGGCCTATTTCTTTGGAAAATAGGTCCTCTGGCCACAGATTCACTTTGATATATAATAATATCTCGTAAACATAAAATAATATATAGGAAACATAAAATATTATCAAATACCATACAATATTATCAAATGTACCATGATAAATCAAATAAAATGTGTCATAGTTTGAGAAAAATATAAA
Source organism: Lolium rigidum (assembly GCF_022539505.1). Taxonomy (NCBI): domain Eukaryota; kingdom Viridiplantae; phylum Streptophyta; class Magnoliopsida; order Poales; family Poaceae; genus Lolium; species Lolium rigidum. The sequence goes on along the minus strand of NC_061509.1, from coordinate 244,543,209 downwards.
AATTGCAATTGAGATTGTCTAACTCAATTTGGGCGCTCGAGGATCTCCTTCTGTCTCTTCTCGAACCAAGCTCTCTTTGCCTCGCTCATGTTGGTCAAGTCGGCGTTCATGATGAGGTTGTCCTCGGCTTGGCGTTTGAGCTCAACTTCCTTCGCCTTCAGCTCCACCTCTTTGGCCCTTGCCATTGCTATGAGCTCAAGTTCTCTCTCTTTGAGCTCAAGTTCTTTAGCTTTGGTCTTCGCCTTGACCTCTTCAATCTCAAGCTTCTTCTGCTGGACATCAAAGAATTTCTTCCTGTCCTCTTCTTTCTCCCGGCGCCTCCTCTCATCCCTCTTGTCCGTGGACACCTCTCCGTCCGCATGCATCTCCTTCAAAGTGCCATACAATAGCATGGACGACGCATCACGCTTCATGTCGGCTTTGGTTGACTTGTGGCCGCGTGGACGACTTGCACGAGAAGCGGAGCTGCCGCAAGGCTGCCCACCATCAAGGTCAATGACCGTGGCATCTTTGGCGGGATTGTTGCCGATCAAGGTCGCCATGTAGCCCTCGTACCCCTCCTGGAACTTGGGGGTGCCGTGGAGTTCCTTCCAACAATGAGGGAAGGCAAAGGTCTTCTCTCCATTGTTGGCTTTGTAGAATTCCAAAGCTCGCCACACCTAGAGCAAAGCGAGACAACAACGATAAACAAATGTGCAAACATCGGATGAATAAGTTGAGGTTATGAATCATACCAAGTCCTTCACACCCATGCCACTAACGGGGAGCCGCCTCGCGTGCTCATACGCCGCTCGGAACTTGTTGCACTCCGTTTGAATTGCTCCCCACCTCTTTTGGAGCGATATTTCGCTGCGGTCGCTCTCAAATGGCTCCTGTCCATATTTGCGATGTTCATGGAAGTATTCATAGATCCGGCGCCGAATGCGGACCCCTTCTGCTCGGCACCCGTCAACGCATCTTGCCCGATGGTCAACCATCCATCGACGAGCACCTTGTCCTCCTTCTCCGTGTAGTTGGCGGTTCGTTTGCTTACCCGGCGACCTCGAGCTTGTGCAGCTGCGGCTTGTGTGAGGCCCTCACCGAACAACGGCTCCTCCTCAATGTTTATGCTGCCGGGACAGGCAGTGCCCTCCTGTGTGTCAATGGGAGGTGGCTGGGGAGCCTGCTGTGTCGAAGGATATGGAAGGGTCGTCGGCATTGTCTGCGCGAAAGACGGAGGGGCCTGCACGGCGGACGGTGCCTGCGCGCGCGCGGCCGACATATCGTCGAACAGGTTGCGTGCACCGGACGTCGCAGCGGCTCCCAGGTTCTTCGGGCCTTTGGAGTTCGCCGGCGCACGGTTCAGGTCAATGGACGAAGGTGACGGCCCCGTCATGGACTCGCCCACCTCCGGTGACCCATCCCGTGACTGGTACGCCTGCCGCCCATGCGCCCCCATTTCGTGCCCAAATAGGGCAGTCGGCGGGGCAGTTGACCTTGGAGGAAGGGGCCGGGTCACGGAGGAGGCCGAGCTCCCCACCGAGGCCGCGCCGGTGCCGGGGATGATCATGTGCTGGCCGAGCGCCGGGTGGCCGTAAAATAGCATGGCCTGCTCGCTCTTGAAGGAGACTGCTCTTCGCCTCCGTCCGGAGTTGGAGAAGCTGCTCCGCCGCCCGCTGCCGCTCCAGCTCGGCAGCGGTTTCCCTCTTCCGTTGGTCCAGCGCCCTGCGCCGGTCGCCCCTCTTCCTGCTCTCGAGCTTCCTCTGCTCCGGGGTGAGCTCGGCCTTCGCCTTCTTCGTCCGCGGCCCGGGGGGGGGCTCGGCCACCGCCAGTTCAGGAGCCGCCTCCACGGCAGGAGCGGCAACGGCCGCGGGTGCCTCCTCTTCGATGGTGGCGGTGGTGTCGGGGGCGGTGGCGGCGGCAGTCGCTTCGTCGGCCATCTCTAGGTTTTGGGAGTACAGTGGAGTGTTTTCTGTTTTGGGAGGCAGACGGGCGGGCCGGGGGCGGACAAGGGAGGACGCGAGCGACCAGCCTTTCGCGTCCGCGGCCACGCAAACTCGTCCAAGATTTGGGCCGGGTTTGGGTCGTCCCGGACGCCGCGGCCATCCGTTTTAGGGATGGGTCCGCGCGCTGGGCCGCGGTTTTGTCCGTTTCGACCCATCCGGACGCGCGGGCGCGGGATGGGTCGCCCGGTTGGAGATGCCCTTAGACTTAGACACAGTGCCATGATCATCTGCCATGCACAATGTTGCCAATAACATGAGCAAGGGGAGGAGCACCGTGAAGATGTCCACCTTAGATGCCATGTTTTCTGAAGCTTTGTAATTGTTTAGTTTTATCCATCATATATAGGTTATATAAAGAAATATAAATGGGAATAAAATGTCAAATTAGTTGAGGAACGGACATGAAAACGTAGCTTGAGTGGCCGATGCTATTGTGCTTTCACGTCACAAAAGCTATAGCTGACAAAACTTGCTAAAACGGAAGGGACGTGCACCATACACTTTGATCTCTAGACATTGCAGTTTTGGAGTAATTCGCAACCGAAAACATGTTGCCAATAACATGAGCAAGGGGAGGAGTACCGTAAAGATGTCCACCTTAGATGCCATGTTTTACGAAGCTATGTAATTGTTTTTATCCATCATATATAGGTTATATAAAGAAATATAAAGTGTCAAATAAGTTGAGGAACAGACATGAAAACGTAGCTTCAGTGGCCGATGGCCCGATGCTATATTGTGCTTTCACGTCACAAAAGCTATAGCTGACAAAACTTGTTAAAGCGGAGGGCACGGGCACCATACACTTTGATCTCTAGACATAGCAATTTTGGAGTAATTCGCAACCGAAAATAAGTAACAACGCATGTTTCAGCTTGGCTTGGTGTGTCCACTTTTTTGTTGTAATAAAAAGGAGAGCAAGATGATAAATATTGTTAAAGAAGTTTTCACTAATTTTAGCAAGTGTTAGATAAATAAGGTGTTTTACACTTTACACCACGTTCTGAAGAAAAACATACATGACACCCGGAGTGGTTTGATTGCCTTTTCTCGATAGATGTGGCTATATAACAAAGCCGTTAGCTAAAGTACCCATAGCCCATGCCTTACTTGTTTTTCTATTACAAAATTAACATTGTTTTTTTTCGATCAAGGAGCATCGCCCCAGCCTCTGCATCCAAAGGATGCACACAACTTTCTTTTATTAAATTATTCGCAAAGCCTTACAGGAAGAATACAAACATCAACTTGAAGCCTCCTACCTAGCGATAACTCGCTATACCTACGATGAAGGGGGGACCAAGAACAAGGTCATACTCCCTGACGGTACACCAACACACATCATCCAAAAAAAAAGCAAAACCCTGAGGGTGTGCCATTGCACACGTCGCAGAGTTCGCAACCACCATCTATCTCGAACCCATCTCCAAGTGAGATCAACGCATTGACCGTGCCAGACCTGTCGTCGATGTCACCATGACGCCAGACAGCTCCATCCTGCACGCGTCCAGCAATCCTCGCCCGTCTTCGACACCCCGCAGCTCCACGCCGCAGAGAATCATCGACGACAAAATTAACATTGTTATGCAAGATTGAAAACATTTATGCATCTGTCAATGGGGGTACATACAGAAGTGATTTTTGGGATTGGGTTGACAGTGCTTCCAACAAAACTAGTTATTGCTCATCGGATTATCAAAAGATAGGGCACTCTAGTGCATATCAGTTTTGCTTTACAAAAATATCGCTAACAATTTTAGACAGAACGGGCGCGTTGTAGCTGCAAAATCATAATACTAGTAGGTGTATGCCTAGCTGAACTCTCATGCAAATACAGTACCAAATCTCAATTATATTGCACATCTGATATATCATTTATATACATACATTAGCGACAGATACAGAAAAAAGAGAAAGATCCATAGAAGAACACAATCTGTAGCATTTCTTTGTTACGTGTTTGTCTCTGTGAGGAAAGTAAGGTGGAAATTCCTTTCAACTCTACATCTTCACGAGGATACTAGGTTTCTCCTCTTATTTTTGCGAAGACACGACTGGAAACAAGTCATGTCTTCGAAAGGATATAAGATTCCTCCATTTACCCTTGCAAAGATATGAATGGAGAAGTTTAAGGTGCGCCGCCTTAATGTTTTGCAACGGAGTTCCTTCCATGCTACTGCGACCATGCCATTGCATGCTCTGCAAACAATTAACAAGAAAGTGAGAAAATGCTAACAATAAAATAATTATCAATGATTTAAAGTCCAAGTGATAAGTAATCATATGTCGAAACGCCGAGGCAAAGCGATCGCGAACACGATGTCCCACACATTGCTTTTCTTTATCTTATGCAGAGTTATCAAAATAAGATCCCTAGCTATAACCAAGTGTATACAATAGAGATGGATTTAGCTCTGATGTTTGAGAAGATTTGAGGAAAAGCTGCGAAAGAGGGATTAGGTCAGCGGTGAAGCAGAGTCGATGATGAAAGCGGCGAAGGAGCGAATCCGGTGGATGGACAGTCAAAACGGCAAGACTATGATGTGGACAAGGAAGTATTATTTGAGACGATGGTGATCTTTGGCTCTGGCAGTTTGCTTTTTCAGATTCCCGGTCATTGTTTTCAACTTATCATAGTGCAGTTTTAGTGTGCTTTCTATGATATCTCCTACTGCCTACATTTCAGCTGTTTCATACTACCATATTTATAAAATTGCCTACAAAGTTGTTCGGTGCTGCAGTTTCGTTTATATGCACGACTAGGCAGTCCCGCTAATGCTGAATGGTTACTCAAGTTTATGAATGGAATAACAGTCAGAAGTTTCCGTTTGTGTCCACAATTGTATTGGTTGCTTGTTGATTAAACCCAGCAGAACTTGGGACCTTATTAGTCGGCAGTTGATATAGAGAATGAATAGCAATAACACCAACCCTGCTAGGCAGCTCTCTGTAACAGAATGGAATATTCAAGACAAAGTTCTCAAAAAAAAATCAAGACCAAGTACTTTTATAACTGAAAACAAAAATGTGTTGCCAGAATGTAAGAGAAAAGGGATTAGTCATTTACACATGAAAACATGAAGCTTCAATTCCAGATGGCAGAAACATGATCTTTATTCTTAAATTATACCAGTAGTATAGAGAAAATGCTCTTGAGATAAATGAATGTCTACAACTCAAAGATAAATTGAAGATTTTTCTGGTGTATATCCATCAGAACATCTTGCCAGTGCCATCTTCGCGTGGTTCTTCAAGATCCATTCTACGCCAATCCCCAGCCAAAGATGACAGCTGATCAACCTTATCATACAACGCAAGAAGACCACCTGTATGGATAAAGAGTACTTTTCGCCCTTGCCACTTTGCTGGATTGCTAGACATGTCTTTCAGCAGTCCATATACTCCCTTCCCACTGCAGAAAAAGAAATTGCATATTGTCGTTACGAAAATAAAATGGTAAGCATGAGAACAGCAAGATACACATTAAATCTCCTCATGAAATTGCTGGAAGAATCCTTCTGAGTATTAGCTTATATGCATAGAGAACCATTTCATGCCTTTGTTATTTAACAAAAAATACTAGCATTCAGGATACCACATTAAATATCACATCACATACAAAAGGCAAGTATTGCACCTGTTGACTGGACCAAGCACAATGCCTGTTGCTACTGCTATATCTTTAACAAACTTAAGCTCCTCGGTGGTGTTCATCGCATAACCTAAGCCCTTAGCCTGTCAAGTAGAAGTTGCAGTAAAGCACCCCAAAAAATTAACAAACTCTACCAACTTAAGAGAACAGGATGAAATTAAATAGTGGTCCAGCACAAAAGAAGGTGAACTGTGAAAAGAACAACTAGCACCAGAAAAACCATGTCTGTGCACATATAAACATGGTAGAGAATGTGCTGATATGCATCAACAAACTGGAAACTTCACTTTTGGATCCTCTGGTGCAAAATATTTTTTTTAAAGAGTTTCTATTAAATAATGAGCGGTAAATTGTACTCACATCTTCAATGGTGACTATATCACGTGAATCCAAGCCTGATTGAAGTCCATCAATTAGGCCTTGAAGACAGTCATAGGCGTATTCAGGGTCATCACAAACAGAGAAAGCATGGACCTATCCTCCAAGTGGATTATTAGTATGGAAACTAAAATGGGATAAGAAAACAACAAAGATGGCTCATACTTTTGCTTTGAGGCTACTCAATTTCGATCCTAAAGCAATACCAGCAATGGTTCCGCCACTGCACAAAGTACAATATCATCAAGCCATATTGATACAATGTCACAATATTCAGGATACAGGTATGACATAATAGCTCAGTCCATGCACATAACTACCCCATAACAAGTAAAGAATACTGGGTGTTGATGAAATACCTGCCACAGGCAACAACGATATCATCGAACTGAACATCACCAGATAACTGAATTTGCTGCTCAATTTCCCTTACAGCTTCAACATATCCCCTACATAAAAGTAAGGACACAACATATGAACATAAGTTGAAAAATTACAAAGTTAATATTGTTTGCATACCTTCTCTTTACAGCACATACTCCTACATTGTTTTTTTCAGAATCATGTAATCTTACATTCATAACCATTCACTTTAGCACAGTGTGAATATACACTGTATTTTCTTCAGCCTATGCTTACACATTGAAATGAGTCACAGTTTGAAGTACTCTATGCTCCACTGGTTAACCACTGTATGATATGTTACCCAGATCTTCTTGCTTATATGAGATCTGGTATGTTAAGTGCCTAGACATCTCATAGCCATAGAAAAATGGACTGATGTCCATTTGCAAAATTGCAGTAACTGCTACTTCTTCGATGGACTGAGACACACCCCCAGTCCAGGAATAATATTCATTAAAGAAACTCGAACTATGCCATAAACACGAAAATCAGAAACATGTAATTGCAGCATAAAGCTCAGCATCAGAAATATAAGACAATACCAAGTTCCAAGTGAGTTGGATCCACCAACAGGAATCACGTATGGCTTCCGTCCTTCTTCCACAAGCCTCTTCTTGAGCAAGTCAGCTAAAGCCTATAACAAACAAATTTATACTATGGTTAGGAACTTCTTGTGGAATTCACAAGCTTGAAGCATAAGAAAACACTTGTACAGGAAAAACGATCAGTGAGAAAGTTTTAATGAGCAGCAGCACAATGCATTTCATCAACAGTTAGACAGAGAATAGGCAGCAAAATCGCCAAGTACAATGCAGAGAAAAGATGACACTACAAAATATTATGATGAGAATAAATACTGCAGCACGAGCTACTTTGTTTTAACAACGAAAAAATTATCCAGGCGTGAATAATGAATAACATTCACGTATGAACAAGGTTTTGGCTACACATGGGTTGACAGAACTATGAAAACTCCCTGTCAAAAAAAAAAGAACTATGAAAAATCAAAGCAGTAATAGAATACATCATGGGGAAGAGCATATATACCACACTGCCAATTTTCCCATATTCTTCTTCTGAAACAAGATCAATGTGCGCTCCCAGCACTCTCGCCACAAGGAGATTTCCAACCAAACCAGGGTCCTTATCTACAAGATGCTGAAAATGCACGTAGCACCAACGCGAGGTCAAACCAACTACATTACCACACAGCATTCTATCAATTTCAGCCAAAAGTACAAAGATCACCTTGGAAGTACTCAATATCAGGTAGCAGTCAAGATTGAGATACTTGGCGGCCACTGCCGTCGCACGGCAATGGCTGCTCTGGATACCACCGACAGTGATAACGCAGTCAACACCCTGCGCGACGGCTTCTGACAGCAGAAACTCGAGCTTCCGGACCTTGTTGCCGCTCAGCTGCATGCCGGACAGGTCGTCCCGCTGCAATTTCACCACGGCTCTCGTGTCAGAATGCAATAATGCCACTAAGCATTTGAAGCTACTACGCTTATGCACAGCAACTAGAAAGTGAACAGACGGTAGTGGTTCGTGCAGCACCTTGATCCATACTTCCGTGCCTTCAGGCAGATTGGGCAGGTTCCACTTGTGAATCGGGGTTGGGAACTGTATGGAATATACGAAAACAAAGCTACGAGTTACAGAGGAGCCATCATTTTACACACGATCCCTTAGTCGATTTAAACCACTTGTGATAGAGATGGGGAAGCTTACGACGCCGAGGGAGAAGGTGTGGGAGGGGGCCAGGGAGAGGTGCGAGGCCCAGGACGGCGGCACGTAGGGCTTCTTGGCGAGGAAGTCGCCGATCTGTGCTGCGCCGGGAGAGGCCGCGGAGACACCTGACATGCCGGCGGCGACGTCCGAGCTTCGACGGCGGGCAGCGGCGAGGGAGGAGCAGACTGTGCTATGATCCCACACAGACGATGCGCTTATGAAGTCATACACGAATTCGATACAGGTAGCTATGTCACACAGAGACGATGCGCTTATGAAGCCCGGTACTGCTCATAGGTACTGCTTCGGTTGGTGGCATCTCCATGTCCATCTCTCCATGTTCACTCTCATCTTCTTCGCTATTTCCGCTACCACTAAACAATTAAATATGAGCTTTCTTAAGTAAACCCCGCTATCATACACAAATCAATCAGAACCCGGATCAGATCCACTTAATAAAACTAACCGCAAGGATGCAACTAAGAGCATCTCTAACATTCGCGGCATAATGTGACGCCGCATATCTCATTTACGACACCACAGATGGCCAAAAAAATATGTTGCCGCCTGCGAGCAGTTTTCCATACGCCGTAAAATAGGTCATCTCAAACAGGTTATTCAGCATATATGCAACAAAACAAGATCAAATATATCATAAATAGTAATACTTATTATTACATCATAACCAAATAGGTCATCAATTCTTACACAAATAGTTCAATAAAGCTTACACAAATGTTTATCAACTAGCACTCAAATCAACATACATATAAATATAGTTCAACATACAAACAAGGATGGATCATCATATGAAAATGACAACTACTAGTGGTGTTGACTCTTCCATGACCACCACTCGTCGACGTGCACATTGTTATCACGAATGTCATGGTAGGAGGCAAGAAAGCATGCCACCCTTTCTTCTTTCCTCCGCACATGTGTGGGTTGTCCCATCAATTCATAGAAAGAGTAGTCTAATTCTTGTCACACTCGTTCTCAATGATCGTGTTATCCAATGATCATACAAGTGTTCATGATCTACCAAAGAACATCCTAATCCCAAAATCTAGTTGGTCCTCTCACAATAGTAAATTGGGCTTGTAAAATATCAAATGATCTCTCCATATCCTTTCTAGCCACCATTTGTGCATTACGGAAATAAACTTATTTCTTAACGGTGTGTTAGATAACCGGCTTCACAAATGTGCACCGCCTTGGATAGATGTCGTCGGCAAGGTAGTAGTCGTAGTTGTATATGCGATTGTTTACTTCAAACTCCAATGTTGGAAATTCACCCATTTCTATCCATCTCGTGAGTGGTGATCATCAAAGGGCATTGAGGTTGTTGCAAGAACTAGGCATAACAAAACATGCCAAATCCATGTCACATGACTTTAAGAATTATAGTTGAATCATGGTAGGATAGTTCCTTCCTACTCCAATTCATGAAATCAATTAGGGCAAGCATACCTGAAAATCCACGAGCGTTGTTGTAATCCAAAGGCCTAGCCGTATCTTGATCTTGATCATTGGCAGCTCTCAAGTACTCTTCAGCTAACACTTGGACAATTGCAACCGCAAAACGCTTCATGCACTTAATGGCTTGTCTCTCACCCATTGCCAAATGATCATCAACAAGATCCGCCGAAATACAATACGCCATCATGCGCAATGCGGCGGTGACCTTTTGGAATGTCCTATGGCCAAGTTTACTGGCACAATTCCCCCGTACTCAAAGAACCGATCATACTTCGTCACACACTCCGCAATGTGCTCAAATAACTTGATTTCCATCCTACATCTTTGCCGAACGTGTCTCTGTGAGAAAATTGGATTCTCGACGAAGTAGCTCCGCATCAACTTGTTAATGTGCCCTTTGACCCTCTCCATCTACACATTCTACCGGTCAAATACGGAATCACCGTGCTTCGTCCGCTTATTAGCATGCAAAACCAATATCATTGCAATGTCCTCTTCTTCAGAGATATCCCATTCTTCATTGGATATTGAATTATTGTAAGGCAAACTCATTTACAATTGTATCATCTACAATTTAGGATAACAAAAAATAAATTAAATCAAGACGGCATGCGGGCGCCGGCATACCTTGAAAAAAGTTGCGTGCGAGTCCGTCAGACTGTCGCCTGCGTGCGAGGCGGTGCACAAAATAGGGATTCTGCTTGAGCACACTCTTTAAAGTGTCGCGTCATATATTAGCATTTTTTATACGCCGCTCTAGAGTTGTGCAGCACTTGGAGATGCTCTAGTCAGCGCTAATTATGCATCTAGCAATTAATTATCTCATGCTTGGAGTTGGAGATGCTCCAGTGAAGGCTAATTATGCATCTAGCGATTAATTATCTTATCTTGGCGAGCAGACGGCCAGACTTTGCAGCGCTACGTGATACACAAGTACACGCCCTTCTTTCCGTTACGCCGTCCAAAGCTGGTGAGCTAGAGCGTCACCCCGTTCTCCTGCTCCTCCGCCCCGCCTGCGCCCCTGTTCCACTGTTAATCTGGCGAGCTATCGTATTTCCTCCGCCCCGTCTTGAGATGGGCGCTCCTATTTGACCTAAACGCGTCGGGGACTCCTGTACACCGATCGGGTCGATGCGAACGCGGTGCCGCCCACCCCCGACCCGGCGGTTGTTTAGTGGGCCGCGGCCAATCAGCATCAGCTAAGGTCGTTTTTATTTTTCTTATTCTATTTTTTCCTTTTCTGTTTACATATTTTCGTTTTCTAAAAAGAAGAATTTTTTAATCCGTTTTTAAATCCGAAATTTTAATTTTTATTCGTAATTTTTTAATACTTTTTCAAAAAATAATTTTTTAGAATATCTTTTTTCAAAATTTGAATATTTGTTAGAATGAACATTTTTTAGAATGAATATTTTTCAGAATGAACATTTTTCAGAACTTGAACATTTTTTAGAATGAACATTTTTCAAAATTTGAACATTTTTCAGAATGAACATTTTTCAAAATTTAAACATTTTTCAGAATGAACATTTTTCAGAACGAACATTTTTCAAAATTTGAACATTTTTTAGAATGAACATTTTTTTCAAAAAAACGATTTTTCCCAAAATTTGAACTTTTTCAAAAATGAACATATTCTAAATTTGAACATTTTTCGATTATGAACATTTTTTGGATATGAATAATTTTTAGCTTTGAACATTTTTCGTTTTGAACACTTTCAAATTTGAACGTTTTCCAAATTTGAACTATTTTCAAATTTGAACTTTTTTGATTTAGAACAAAAAGAATAAATAGGAAAGAAAAGGAAAAAAAAGAAAAAAGAAAAAAATAGAAACAGAAAAAAAAGTGAAATGGGCCAGGCCCAATACCCGACCAGTGTGTGCGGTGCCCGGTAGGCACCGATGGGAATTCCTATTCATCACCTGCGGATGATGGTTACCAACCATCGCCCGCGTGGTTTCACGGGGCGTTTTTGGACCGCGGCCCATTAACCTGCTAGGAGGCTGTAGGGCTCGGTTTTTCTGGTTTTCATTGTTTTTCTGGTTTTATTGGGTTCGGTTTTCTTTCGGGTTTTTTCGTTTTTTTTCGATTTTTCCTTTTTTCTGTTTTTTGTTTTTAAACAAATTTTAAAGTGGAGCAAATTCTAAAGTTAAGCAAATTTCAAATTCCAACAAAATTTCAAAGTAAGCAAATTTTTGATCTTAGCAAATTTCACATGTGAGCAAATTTTGAATCTAAGCAAATTTCAAATCTAGGAATTTGAAATTTAAGCAAATTTTCGAATCTGGAAATTTTTGAAATAACCGACTAATGGACCGGGCCCATTAACGGGTTCCCCTTAGCGATGGTTATAAATTATCGCTAAGGGGTGATGGTTAGGTGCTCCCGACACCGACCTGATCGGTGTATAGGATTTCCCAAATGCTTCTGCTATCCAGTCTACGCGCACCCCTAGCTGTATGGGCTTGGCCTATATTTACGCGAAACCATATTTACGTTGTTTCATCCCCGCGTGTTTACTGCTTCAGTGTGTAGGCGCTCCTTTGTTTCTAAAGGTTCTATCTTTCGCGCGTTTACAAGTTTTTGGGTGTGATGGTGTTTACTACTCATAGAAGTTTTTATACTTGCTAACAAATAGTTTGTGTGATTTAAAAAATTGTTCGTGAGATTCAAAAAATGTTTGTACAATTTAACCAATCAGGTTTCAAAAAAATTCACGAGCCGTAAAAATGTTTGTAGGTTTTAAAAATGTTATTTGTGATGTTCAGTAATTGTTCACGAGCTTTAAAAATTGTTCATGCAATTCAAAAAAAGTAGGGTTTCAAAAGTAATTCCGATCCTTTAAAATGTTCGTACAGTTTAGAAACTTGTTCGCAAGATTCAAAAAATATTTGTATATTTTATAAAATTGTTCGTGAGATTCAGAAAATTCATGCCTAGTCATATCTTGATCACTGGGAGCTCTCAAGTACTCGTCATCGAACACTCTTTTTTTTTTTGAACAAAAGATGGGTCCAGAAGGACCCAGGCTGCTGTATTAGATAAGATCAACAGTTACGAAACAGCCCCACAAAGGACACAAAGAAACTAAAAATACAAACCAGTCCCTAGACTTTGCAACAAGGACCCTACTGAGAAAAGTGAAAAAGCAATCGGGTCCAAACTTCATCCTCTTCACTGAGCCAACACCAGCGCCGCCGGGGACGAGACCACTTGGTGCGTTGATGCCGCCGTGCCACCACCTCCAACACCTCGAGGAAGTAGACGACATGGACGCTAGGGAGAAGATGGGCTGCCTCCCATCAAGCCAACTCTTGGCTGGGAGGAAATCTTCAAGGGACCGCCATTCGGTCAAATGATTCGACGACGAGGAGACCGGCGAGCAGCCGCTGCAGCATCGCAGCGTGCGCCATAGCTCCATATCAGATGTCGCCGAGGATGAGCTCCGGCCCAACTGATAGAACCGAGGCCACCATCTTGCCCTTCCACCACCCCCATCTCCATGACGGCAGTAGGGGAAGAGGGAAATAGAGGCCGGTCCTCGAGATCCAGGAGAGAGGCGAGCTTATTGGGGGTGTCTTCGCCGGAACCACCACTGGGCGGAGTAAGAACCGGCATCCACCTCACGCTGCTCGCGAGCGCAAGAAGGAGACACCAGAACGGCATGAAGCCAGACGCCATGGAAGCAAACTGAACCTTAGTCCTAAATCTATACTACTACTATACATGGATGGGACCCTCACCCGTCTCGACGCCGGCCACCGCCGGAGAAGAGAGGGGAGGGGTCGGGAGGCCCTGGATCTGGGGGAGAAGCGAGAGGAGCTGGGGGTGGACGAAAGCGGTTTCTCCGTCATCGAACACTCAACTACTTACAAGTGCAAAACGCTTCACGCAAATGGCTTGGCCCTCACCCATTGCTAAGTGTTGTTGATCTGCCTAAATACAATACGCTATCATGCGCAATGCGGCAGTGATTTTTTGGGACGTGCTCGCCACAATTTCTATGTTGCTTAAAGAATCGATCATACTTCATCACACAATCTGCAATGTGCTCAAACAACTTGATTTCTATCCTAAATCTTCGCCGAACGCATCTCTCGGGGAAAATGAGATTCTCGACGAAGTAGCTCCGCATCAACTTGTTAATGTGCCCTTCGATCCTCTCCCCCACACCTTCTACCTGCCAAACACGAATGCAATGCCGCTAAGCATGTTAAGCAACTACGCTTATGCACACGCAAAAGAACTAGAAAATGAACAGACAGCAGTGGTTCGTGATGCAGCACCTTGATCCATACTTCCGTGCCTTCCGACAGACTGGGCAGGTTCCACTTGTGAATCGGGGTTGGGAACTGTTTAGAATACGAAAACAAAGCTATGAGTTGCAGAGGAGCCGTTATTTTACACACGATCCCTTAGTCGATTTAAACCACTTGTAGAGGTCCAGTGATAGAGATGGAGAAGCTTAGAGCATCTTCAACAGGCGCGCCATATCGACCGCGCACTATATTAACCGCTGATATGCAGCATCGGAGTCCGAAAATGTTCCTCCAGCAGGCGTTGTATACGGCGTGGCGCTGCAAAAAAATTTGGGCGCGGGCCGTTTTGCTCTATCCTGGGCGCTATACTTTGGACTCCGGCAGCAGCGCGCGGCATCGCTCCACCCACGCGCGAAGAAATCCCGCCTTGAAACTTCCCCCGTGTGTCGCTGCCCCACCGCCCAATCCTCGCCTCCGCGCGGTCGCCGGTGCAATTCCAGCGATGGACGCGACCTCCGGCACCCCTCCGACCCCTCCCTACTCCATTCCACCTACCGCTGCCGCCGCCGCCTCCGTCGTGGCGCCGCCCCATGCGCCAAACCCTAGTGGTGGTGCCGACGCCGGGAACACCGCGGACCGAGCTCTCTTCGTCCCGCCGCGCCCGACGCTGCACACAAGCGCTGTCAGCGCGCAGTCGGCCGTCGCGCAGTCCCCCGGCAAGGCGCAGTCGCCGCCCAAGAGGAAGGTGCCCGCGGCCAAACGCCCGTCGCCCGCGGTGGGTGCCAACAAGTCGCCACCGAAGAAAGGGAAGGCGTCCGCTACTCTGCGCGTGCACTCTCCGCCGCCGGCTCCATCAATGAATCATCTGTCGCTGTCCGCCGACCCATCCGGCGCGCATATGGTGTTCGCTGAAGTGCCGGAGAGGTAAAGAACATTTCTTTTTATCGACATCTTAGGTTTAGATGCATACATTACCGGAGAACCATGAATTTTATTGCAATGTAGAGTCGATGACGCGGCTTTCATGGAGGCAATGAATGTTGGATCTTCATTTTTGAATGATGACATTGTTGAAGAGAAGGAATAGAAAGAAGCGGAATCGTAAAGGTGATTGCTTTCAAAGGTAAAGTGTTCCTACAATGATGCAATGAACACAAGCAAGATGATCAAGTAATGAGAAGTATAAAGGAAGCGACACAACCGGGCGGACGGTAGCGGAGACGACGCACGATGTGTTTATCGTAGTTCCCTCCACCAAAGGAGGTACGTCTACGTTGAGGAGGTGTGGACCACAAAGATGCCAACCGCCACAAAATCTTCACCTTATTCCTCATGAACACCCCACAAAGGAGTATTCACTTCCCCACTATCAAGGCCGGTCGAGGCGGCGATTCCTTCACACAAGGTTGGGACGAGCTCCACAACAGCCGGAGGCTCCCAACACCGTGTAGGGCTAGTATTGCACCAAGCTAGCCTCCACACGAGCTCATCTCAAGGGATCCCGCAAAAGCAATCCTAGGGTTACAAGATCCACAAAGGACAAGGTGGGGGAAACGAAATCTTTCTTGGTGGAAGTGTAGATCGAGATCTCCTCCGTCACTCCTCAAAATATGGGCTTGATTGATTGGCTAGGGAAGGAGATCCTCAAGATTTGAGCTTAGCAACAATGGAGGAGAGAGAGTGAAAAGATGCTTGGACGAGTTGGGCAAGAAGACCCCCTTTATAAAGGGGCGTTCAATATCCAGTCGTTCCACAGTTCCCGCACGACCGGTACTACCTCTTTAGTGAGCAGTACTACCGGCTCCATGTGACCGTTGCTCCTCGGTTGAGTGCACGTTGAGCCTGCCCATGACTACCGGTCACGGTACCGCTTGCGGTACCGGACTGGGTACCCTAGGTACTGGCTACGGAGCGGTACCGGGGCGGTACTACCCCCGGTAAGGCCGCATGTGGGAAAAGTGGCGGTACCAGACCGGTACCGTGACCGGTACTATCGTGATTCACTCGAATGAGTGACTCAATCGGTAGTTCCGACATCGGTACCACCCTGGTACCGGAGCCCTTCCAGTAGAAAAAACCACATTGCCAGTATGGCAAGCGGTAGTACCAGTTTTGCGGGGAAGCGGCGGTACCGGCCAGGCGGTTCGAACTGGCGTGTACCAAGTGTTGAGGGTGGTAGCGGTACTACCGGTCATGCAGAAAACACATGTTTTCAACAGGTTTTCACAACCTCTCCAATTGTTGCCTCGCGACACACACACACACACAAAGAAACGAAAGACTACCAACTAAACATGAACAACGCCTAGCTACGGTCTTGATCTTCTAATCTTGAGTGGGTCAACGAGAACACCGTATACCTACAAATATTTTAACAACTATGCACACGGTAAAATTATATTCTAGTGTTGTGATCAAACACACAAAACCCCATTGGAAGACTTTGCTCTTTCACCTCCACTCTCCCCCCAAATTTCAAGCTCCTCCTCCCGTGGCAAGCATGTAAGAGGCGCACAGATATCTGGTCGACGACGGTGGCAGCGGCGGCGACTACATCTGGGTGGCTTCATCTTCTTTCTAGTGCAACACTTCTTCACATCTGGCGATGATTGTAAGGATCCCTCACCCCGGTACCTCGGTTACGTTTAGATCTAGGTTAGGAGTTGTCAGATCTTGGGTAGGGCTCGATCTTGTAGCAGGGGTTAGTCCCGAATGTGTTGAGTTATCATGATCTTGCTAGGGTACCACATTTCACATTCCTTGTTTGGCCCAAATGTGTTGGGTTATCATGAACTTGCTAGGGTTTGTGGTGTCCACAGTTGCAATGTATTGCTTGTCTGATTTAGGATGATGTTGGTATGGTTTGTGCTGTCCACTTTAGCCATATCTTTATTCCCAAGTAGATTCACGTTATACGTACTATGATGTGTGTATGACTCCTTCTGTGATGAATTTAGCCAGGCGCTTGTCTGCGTCGGGGTCTCGGGGACTCTCAGATCCCTTCGCAAGTTGACGATTCACAGCCCCTCTATGAGTGTAAGGTGGCGGTCACCCCTGTGTCGGCCGTCAAAGGGCATGTGGCTGACCTGGTGGCTCTTGTAGCGGCAGAGGTGGCGGCGAGGATGGCCTCCACAAAGAAGAGCAAGAGCCGCAGTGACGCGGCCAAGGCCATGAAGGCCTCACAGAAGGCAAACGCGACCATGAAATTGCTTCACTTCATATCCAGCTTCGTGTTGGAGAAGATGTGTGCCTTGATCAAGAGCGTAGTGAGAACTGACAAAGGATTCAAGGAAGTCCATCTAACTTCTGTTCCGAAGGCCTTGTTTGAACATTGTGGTGTAGATCGACTTTAGCTCCACTCAGGTGTACAACCACCCGAGGAAGTGGCGGCAGAGGTGGCTCATCGTTAGCAGGCTCCGCGATCTAAGCAGGGCTCAGTGGTGCGACGAGAGCATATACATCATCCTTGAGGCTGAGCGCTACTGCGGGCACGGCGCGGGACCATCTCTGTCCACCTCACTAACTCTTTTCATCACCGACGTGCACAACTAACATCATTGTCCCTTCATATCCTAGGATCACTCGAAGGACGTGGAGTACCTGAATGTGCCCATTGCAAACTACGACGAGATGCATGCGATCTTCTCCTTTGGCCTCGCCACCGGCAAGTACGCCATGGGATCAAGTGAGCCCCTAGGCACGGCGGCAATTACGCCTTCACCTGAGGATGCTGAAACTCAGGAGTCCGACACGGTCATCCTCGATGGGCCACCTGAGAAGGCTGCCGACGCGCCTGACAAGCCGCACGTCGGTAAGAGGAAGAGAGGTTCCTTCACCGATGACGAGCTGGTGGCCTTCACCAATATGACTATTGTTGTGAAGGATGTCGCACAGGCCATCCGGGACAACAAGCCCATAGAATGCACCTTGACTTGTACAATGCGATCATGGACATGCTTGGCTTCTCCGATGAGGATCTCATGGCGGCACTGAGCCACCTCGTCGACCACAAGACCTAGGGTTGCAGCTTTGTGGGCATGATCGAGCCACACCATGTCCTCTGGCTAAGGAACTACCTTGCCAAGTACCACTACAAGATGCAGTGGTGCCATTGAGGGCGTGGTTTAGAGGATGCATGCATGGAGGTGATGGACTTGATGGCCCCTTTTTGTAACTATGATAAGGTGGTATATACTAAACCCTCAGGTGATGGTGAACTTGCGGTGTTAGGATGACACCCACTTTTGTTGTGATGGTAGGATAACACCATAGTAGTGTAGGATGAACTTGTGATCCACTTTTGCAATAATCATGCATGCCCCTGTTAATTTATTGTTTCCTGTCAACATTTGAGTTGTTCAGTTATGACTTTGTTTGTAGTTATGTTGCTCTGTTATGAAACATTAGAGGAGGCACAAGAAGAATACCAGAGCTTTTTGGATCACGAGGCCATGGCAGTTGAGGCCATCAATCAGCCAGTGTCGTTACCACAGCTACCGTCGAAGGTAGGAGCATCGGAGGTACGTGAGAGACGGGTCCAAGATTACATCATCGTCTTCGCGAGGATCTTGTTTTTCTAAATGGTGTGTGATCGTATGTAGCATGCTATGGCATGGTATTCTCACCCAATTTGAATTGTGGTAAAGATATGAAAGTGCGGTTCGTGCAACCAAACAGCTGATTCGTATTTCCGTGCGTCCAAGCTAGGCTGGAAGAAGGCAACCAAATAATGGGGCTCACTTTCATATCCGGTGTAGAAATGTGCAACCCAGGTGACCAAACAAGAGGCTGTTTTTAGCCCGTGACCCATCTAAAACGTGTAGGAGGTTTTTCTACCTAGCTCACTGGTGCACGAAATCGGTCCAGACTACCAAATGGGTCCTAGTTGCACGTACATGATTCAGTGCATGCCTGCCCCTCTGCTTGCGCTGCGCTTGAGCTTTAGACATGCTGCAGAACACCCGCTCCCGATCCTGTGATTAAGCCCGTACTAGCTCTGACGACGAAGCCCCATCCACCAGTAGCATGGAAGGAGCCATCAATATTGATTTTAGGAAAAGCGGCGACATAACGGACGAGTTCTCGGTTAAGAGAGGTTTGACTAAGTGGATATTGTAGATAGTCTACTACTACTACTAGTGGTTTACAGTTTGGAAATCTGTGTGCCTTTGGCGTGGTTCCAATTGCTATCCAGGAGAGGGGAATCCTGTTCTCGGTTTTGTTTTTTTTCTATTCTAGATAGACTAGATTACGGGTGTGCTCAGCTTGATTGCCCTTTTGAAAGGGTATATACTTCTTCGGCCAAGTGGAAAGGGCACTAGCTTGAAAAGATCAATGTGTGTGACTGCGATGGTACTGTTTCCTAATATACACCTGACTGCCAAATCCGAGATGTAATGGGCTTCCGCCAAGTCACATTAAGACGACACCCCTGTTCGATTAATACATTTCTCAAGTGTGTTGCAGTGATTGGAAGGGATTTGGGAGAATTTTGACTTATAGATGAGATTTAATCCCTCAAACCATGCCAATCCCTGTAAAAACATGCGGCCGAAAACCACAGCTGATATGCGTTTATAGTTCCTGCCGGAGTTTTACTAAAAACTTGGACAAAGTCATTCCCGAGCTTTCCAGAGGGGCGGAGAGCCTTCTGGACACCGTCAATCTACCATCATAGCTTGCCTATCTGGCAAGGACCCAGCGGCCATGGAAAAGGAAAGAATCCGAGAAACAGTTCGTTCAAGGAACAAAGCCAATTCTCTCTCTAAAGAAAGAAATGGAATAAAGCCAACCTAGTCTACGACTTCGCCATCAACAGAGGGCTCTATTTTGCTGGAGTCCAAACCACCTTAAATACCGCTGCTTGGAGCACAATCCTAACCCAGAAATAGCACTACACATACACACCTCTCCCAACACATCTTCTTTCCTCCCAGCTCCACCACCTTCGTCCAGCTTTTCCTTGAAAACTCACAGGGTACGCAGACAGGCAGACATGGCGTCCGAGAAGCAGCGCACCATTGGCGTGGCGATGGACTACTCGCCGTCCAGCAAGGCCGCGACCAAGTGGGTGGTCAGGAACCTGGTGAAGGCCGGCGACCGGATCATCCTGATCCACGTCCTCCCCAAAGGAGCCGACGCCAGCCACAAGGGGCTCTGGAAGAGCACCGGTCCACGTATGTAACAACACCGAATTCTCAATTGTGTTATGTTGCTCATGTTTTTCTACCTCGCAAAGATTGCAGCTGACACCGATGCTTGTGTTTCCTGCACTGAAGCTCTGATCCCTCTGCTGGAGTTCATGGAGATGAACGCGCAGGCGAGGTACGGCGTCAACCCTGACAAGGAGGTGCTGGAGATCCTGCAAGCTGAATCCAAGTCCCAGCAGGTAATAATACCTCTACGACAACGACTGAATTGCTCATAGGATTACCCTGCGACGCACTCTGCAGATGTGGCTGAAGTGCACTTCTTTGTAGGCTCCCAATTCAGCAAACAATCTAGTACATTTCTAGTTTACTTTCCCGCCTAACTATAGAACTGGTTCATGTTAACAGGAGTTATGCATGCATATACACCTGAATTCAAATTAAATGCGGAGTAGTTTTTTTTCGCGGGAGTTCAGAAATCATCTGCTTTGTCAGAATAATTATAACCAACAAGCAAATATGTGTCTAATTGATACGCGTACAGGAGCAAATCTAAACTGATGAAAAGAAATAGTAGATACACCAGGTAATCATGCAGTATGGCTTGCCTAAACCTCACACTTGAGAAGAAACAGTTTACGAACATTACTTCTCCTATAACTTCTGCACAAGCCTACCTAGATCGCAGGAAATCCCTAAACAAAAAGTCAACAAAATAGTACTACTTAAGCACTTATTAACATCAAATTCTACATTTCATCTAAAGAAAACCCGATTTTAGAAGGAAAAAGTTATCCAGACAACTTCCGACTACAAAAAAGGAGCAGTAGATAAGAAATTATCTGCACAGTTGCTTCTGTTGCTTCCTTAACATTTTCCTGAGGTTACAGCCACGACGTAGTTCATGGTCCATTTTTATGCTTCTGAAAAAAGTGTAACATGGTTGCATTCCTTGAGTGACTTCAACTTTCTAGAAAAACAATATTCTATCAGAATGTGCTGCTAATTGAAACATTGATTCCATGTCGGCTGGATCAGGTGGAAGTACTGGCAAAAATATACTGGGGTGATGCAAGGGAGAAACTTTGTGAAGCAGTAGATGATCTCAAGGTGGACAATATTGTCCTTGGTTGCAGGGGATTAGGGCCTTTGAAAAGGTATCATCTGAACCTCTTCTCGATTAAATTTTGACTAGTCCTTGGCTAATAAATGTTTCCTCATATTTCTACATCTCCTTGGACCTCAATGCAGGGCCCTGCTTGGAAGTGTCAGCAATTATGTAGTCAACAATGCAACCTGCCCAGTTACGGTGGTGCGTGGACCAACTGCATAATGCTTTTGCTTATCACATCTGGAATGGTGGACTAATCTGTGTGTACATTGGTCTGTTAGTGTTCTTCCATTCTCTGAGTTTATGAGATGATATTATTTACGAGGATGGTGATGTTTGGCTCTGGCAATTCACTTTTTCAGATTTTTGGTCATTGTTGTCAACTTTCAATATTGCAATTTCAGTGTGTTTTATTTGTTATCTCCTACTGCAACATTTCAGCCATTTCATATTACTATGTTCACAAAATTGTCTATAAATTTGTTCAGTACTGCAGTTTCATTTATGTGCACGACTAGGCAGCCCCACTAATGCTGAATGGTTACTAGTTTCCGGATGGCATAACAGTGGGAAGGTTCCTTTTGTCTGTAAATTGTATTGGTTGCTTGCCAACGAAAGCCAGCAGAATTTGGGATCTTATTAGTTGGAAGTTGATATATAGAATGGACGCAAGAAACAGCCCTGCTAGGCAACTATCCGTAACATAAATACAGAATGGAAATATTCAAGACCAAGTTCTTAAAAAGTAATCAAGAACAGGTATTATTTTTGTAACTGAAAACAAGAACGTGTACCAAAAATGTAAGAGAAATGGTATCTAGACATGAACACATGAAGCTTCAATTCCAAATGGAATAAACATGATCTTTATTCTTAAATTATATCACTAGTACACAGCAAATGCTCTTAAGACAAATGAATGTCTGCAATAGTTGAAGATTTTTCTGGAGCATATCAATCAGAACATCTTACCAGTGCCATCTTTGCGTGGGAGAGATTCTTCAAGATCCATTCTGCGCCAACTCCCAGCCAAAGATGACAGCTGATCAACCTTATCATACAACCCAAGAAGACCACCTGTATGGATAAAGAGAACTTTTCGCCCTTTCCACTTTGCTGGATTGCTAGACATATCTTTCAGCATTCCATATACTCCCTTCCCACTGCAGAAAAAGAAATTACATATCGTTATTAAGAAAGATAAATGGTATCACAAAAAAAGCAAGATAAATGTCCAATCTCTTCATGAACTTGCTGGAAGGATCCTTGGTACTAGCTTATGTGCATAGAGAAAACCATTTGATATTTTTTTTATTTAGTGGAAAATACTAGCATACAGGATCACATCACATAAAAAAAGGAAAGTATTGCACACCTGTAGACTGGATCAAGCACAATGCCTGTTGCTGCTGCTATATCTTTAACAAACTTAAGCTCCTCCGTGGTGTTCATCGCATAACCTAAGCCTTTAGCCTGTCAAGCAGAAGTTGCAGTAAAGCACCCAAAATTTTCACAAATTCTACCAACTTAAAAGAATAGGATGAAATTAAATAGAGTTCCTGTGAAAAGAACAACAAGCAGCAAAAAACCAGGTCTGTGCACATACAAACATGGTAGAGAATGTGCTTATGTGCATCAACACGCTACAAATTTAACCTTTGGAGCCTATGGTCCCAAGATCTCTTTAGAAAAGAGTTACTATTAAATAATGAGATAAATTGTACTCACGTCTTCAATGGTGACAATATCATGTGAATCCAAGCCAGATTGAAGTCCATCAATTAGGCCTTGAACATAGTCATAGAAGTATTCGGGGTCATCACAAACAGAGAACGCATGGACCTATCCTACAAGTGGATGATTAGTGCGGAAACTTCACTGGGGTAAGAATATAACAAAGATGGCTCATACTTTTGCCTTTAGGCTACTCAATTTTGATCCTAAAGCAAGACCAGCAATGGTTCCACCACTGCACAAAGTACAATATCATCAAGCCGTAAAGATACAATGTCGCAATATTCAGGATACAGGCATGACATAACAGCTGAGTCCATACACATAACTACACCATAATAAGGAATACTGGGTGTTGATGAAATACCTGCCACAGGCAACAGCGATATCATCAAACTGAACATCACCAGATAACTGAATTTGCTGCTCAATTTCCCTTACTGCTTCAATATATCCCCTACATAACAGCAAGAGACGTCATATGTTACAAACATAAGATCAAAAATTATAGAGTAAAATATCATTTGCATAAGTTCCTGATACCTATTTCAATTTAACCCTTCTCTTCACAGCACATAACCTTATTCCTTTTTTTAGAAATGCATAATCTTACATTCATAACCATTCTCTTAAACACAGAGTGAGTATACACTATATTTTCTTCAGCCTATGTTGAACATGAGTCACAATTCTTAGTATTCTATGCTCCATTGGTTAACCACAGTATTGCATATTACCCAGATCTTCTTGCTTACATGAGGTTTGGTATGTTCAGTGCATAGACATCACACAAACACGGCAAAATGGGATACTGATGTACATTTGAAATAATTACATTAACCACTATTTTTCCGATGGACTGAGACATGCCAAAATCCAGGAATAACATTCATTAAGGAAACTCAAACAATACTATAAACATGAAAACAGAAAAATGTAATTGCAGCTTAACACTCAGAACCAGATATTTATGAATATATATGACAGTACCAAGTTCCAAGTGAGTTAGATCCACCAACAGGAATCACGTATGGCTTCCGTCCTTCTTCCACAAGCCTCTTTTTAAGCAAGTCAGCTAAAGCCTAGGACAAACAAGTTGATACTGTGGTTAGGAACTTCTTATGGAATAAACAAGCTTGAAGCATAAGAAACAATTGGAAAGGAAAAAATGATCAGTGAGGAAGTCTTAGTGAGCTGTAGCAAAAATGCATTTTATCAACAGGTATACAGAGAACAGGCAGCAAAATCGCTAAGTACAATGGAGACAAATGATGACACTAACAAATATTATGCTGAGAAAAAACACTGCAGCATGAGCTGGTTGGCAGAATGATATTTTAACAACAAAAAACATTAACCAGGCTTGAATAATGAATAGCATTTCACGTATGAACAAGGTTTTGGCTACACATGGGCTGACAGAACTATGAAAAACTCAAGCATTAACAGAGTACATAATGGGGGAAAACATACCACGCTGCCAATTTTCCCATATTCTTCTTTTGAAACAAGATCAATGTGCGCTCCCAGCAGTCTCTCCACAAGGAGATTGCCGACCAGACCGGGGTCCTTATCCACAAGAAGCTGAAAATGTCCCACAAAGACCAGGTCAAACCAACTGCATTACCACACATCACTCTACCAATTTCACCTCACAAACACAAAGATCACCTTGGAAGTACGCAGTATCAGGTAGCAATCAAGATTGAGATACTTGGCAGCCACCGCCGTCGCACGGCAATGGTTGCTCTGGATGCCACCGACCGTGATAACACAGTCCGCACCCTGCGCAACGGCATCTGACAGCAGAAACTCGAGCTTCCGGACCTTGTTCCCGCTCAGCTGCATACCGGACAGGTCGTCCCGCTACAGTTTCACCAAAGCTCCCGCGTCAGCATACGAATGCCACTAAGCATTTTACCTTCTACATTGGTAGTACAGCCCTAGAAAAATGAACAGAATAGTGGTTCGCGATGCAGCACCTTGATCCATACTTCCGTGCCTTCCGGCAGGTTTGGCAGATTCCATTTGTGGATCGGGGTAGGGAACTGTTTCAGACACGAAAAGAAATACTCCATGGGTTAATAATACACACGAGTAAACGAGTGATCAGTTTACACACGATCTCTGGTGGATTCGAACTACATCGGAGTCACCGAGTAATCAATCTAAGCCGCTTTGAGGAGGCCGCCAATTAGTCAGTAGAGCAAGTATGGGTTCAGTGCAGTGGAAGCTTACTTGGCCGAGGGAGAAGATGTGGGAAGGGGCGAGGGAGAGGTGCGAGGCCCAGGACGGCGGCGCGTAGGGCTTCTTGGAGAGGAAACTGCCGATTTGTGCTCCGGCGGGAGAGGCGGCGGAGACTCCTGCCATGCCGGTGGCGGCGACCGAGCTTCGCCGGCGGACGGCGGCGAGGCGGGAGCAGAGTGGGAGAGTGGAAGTGACGGCGAAGGGGAGGGACGGCCTGAGCAGCATGGGGGGATTGACCGGTTCACACGCACTCGCCGGCGAATGGCGGCCGCACCAGCCCCGCCGCTGACGTGTCGGGGTCAGTTAGCGACTGTATCTTTTTTTTTTGTGTGAGAATCTTTAGCGATATAAACATGAAAAAAATAATACCTCCGTTTGAACAAATAAGTGGCACGTGTATTCCAAGACGAACTTTAACCATAAAAATTGAGCAACAAAATATTAATTATATTATATGTATATAGTATCGTTGGATTCGTATTGAAAAGTATTTTTAATGATATTAATTTCATACAAACAATCTTTATCTCTTTGAAATAATTCGCGGTCAAACAAAAAACTCGCAAAACGAGGACGACTTATTCCTTGAAACGGAGATAGTAGTTAGCCAAATAGCTAATTATTAGGCCAAACAGGTCCCTCGTAAAAATATAAATTCGAACAAGTGTTTCCATGTCTCTAAATTTTTGCAGTGGTTAACTAAAACTTTTGTGACCAACCTTCTAAAAGTATGAAATGAAACTAGTGTTTCCATGCTTGTAATTTTTTGTAAATGGTTAATAACTGAAATTCGTGTAACTAATAAGTGACATATGGTACCAAGAAGAAAAATATCATCGTTTGGCTATCCACTAATAACATGTTGAATTGTCTTCTGGTAGAAATTTTCTTTTTAGGTGTTGACTGGTCATCCGAGCCTACCACACCAAATGGCAATTTAAAAATAGCAACAGTAGCCACAATTACAAAGACGAAAATATTACATCAAGGTTTAGAGTTGCTTGTTCAATCTGCATTGAACATTAGAGCTCTTATGTGCGGAAAGTCTCGAAGGAGTGAACCCACGCAGGAGAATTTAGGAGATCAAACAAAAGTGAATTTCAAGTGTCACCTACTCGTCGACTTTAAATTGATGAAGTTCCACTTTAGTTTTTTGGGGTCGAAGCCACCGCCCATTGCCACAAAGAGAAGAAGGACCTCGTGCATCGCTAAACCTAACTTTGAAGGAGCAGACGAAGTAGATTCTTACGCGTTCAATTTTATTATTCTACAGTTCCTGTTCTCGCTCGTAAGTGTAATTTACTGTACCACATGTTTCAGCCGTTCCATCCACTGAGCCGTGACGTGCTGAACCCGAATAGAACAATGACCTCGACGCCTTGCTGAACCACTGTCAATGCCACAAATAGAACAATGACCTCGACGCCTTGCTGAACCCGAGTTTGAAGGAGCAGACGAAGTAGATAGATAAGAGGAAGACATACAAACGTTCTACACTCTACTGCCTTGATTTCCTTTTATATGACGTTTCGGTCAGCAAATTAAGCTTGTGAAACCGCTTTTATAAAGGGAACAAAGGAAGTAGTACTTACTAAACTAAACATGCTTACAAGTTTCAAGTAAACGTGCTAAATGGGTAAGTTACTCTTCATATATACTCACTCCGTTTCTAAAAGAACTTCCCAATTTTTTCTAGAAATGGATGAATCCATAGCTAAAATATGATCATATACCCGTATCTAGATAAAGTTGGGAAGCATTTTCGGAATGGAGAGAGAGTGTTATTATTGTAATGTGAACCTCTGGACCTTTGAGAATCGATTTGGTCATCAACTAGACCATCAGAAAAGTAGTGATCCTTGACCATGATCATGAACAATCAGAGAAACAAAGATGCCGTCTCTCGGCCGCAAAAACTGGTTCTGAATAAATTCTCACCGTCTTCATCAGCGTTTTTGGTCCCGACGAGAAGACCAGAACAGCACGCCTCCATCGGCCCATCCCCAGGTGGCGCCGCGCTAGCGAGCCCCTGTGCGGCGCGTGACGGTCCCACCGCCCCACACCCTACCTACTCACACTGAACGGCCGGTCCCACCGCCCCACGCGCTTCACGGTGCCCACCCTGTCAGCGAGATAAGATACGGCTGCAAAACCCTCACTCCGGGCTGAGACGTCTGTCTGTTGACTCCTTGCTCCTCTCGCAGTCTGCTTAGCGGCGAAGCCAAATAAAAAACGGCTGAAAAACCAGGAGAAAAGCACAATCCTCGCTCGCTCTCCTCCCTGTCCGAAATCCGGAGCTGGGCAGTGGAAGCAGGTTGCCACTCCCCCGCCTCCGCCGCTGACCGGGAACGCTCCTAACGAGCGGCTCGCCGGGTCGGTGCGTTTCCTCCCCCTGTTCCTCTGCGTTTTTCTTGTACAAGATGAATTCAGTTTCAGGATTCTAGGGCGTTTCTTTTCTTGTGGGGTTGTTAAGTTTCGAGTGATTTCTGA
Source organism: Lolium rigidum (assembly GCF_022539505.1). Taxonomy (NCBI): domain Eukaryota; kingdom Viridiplantae; phylum Streptophyta; class Magnoliopsida; order Poales; family Poaceae; genus Lolium; species Lolium rigidum. Next base: position 244,515,583 of record NC_061509.1, on the reverse strand, counting down.
CCTTCTCCGGGGATTCGCAATGCGGCGGCGGCGCCGGAGGTTAGGGCCGAAAGGGGTTATTTTTGGAATGTTCCGTAGCATTTGCGTCCCGGGATACGATTCCCCCGACGGATTTCCTGCCCCCTTTTTAGCGTTTTCCTTCCATGTATCAGCAGGTGAGGGAGGTCGAGATTTGGGGGTTCAGGGAGCCGATTCCGTGGGCGCTGGTATATGTGCATAAATCTAAGACACCTATTTTTCCCCGTGTTCTTCTCATCTTCTTCTCTGCTGGGGTTTATGCGGATGCCCCAGTAGCCGCTTTCAGCAGCCGTCAAATCTCGGTATGCGTTTGAGTCCTGCTTCAAGGACCGTATCTTGAGAACTGACGAAATTGTTTCAGTTCCTCCTCTTTCCGCGTTCAATTTTTTTCTACAGTTTCTGTTCGCTCGTGGGTGTAATTCACTGTATATTTTAGTTGGTCAAGTTAACTTTATGTGCTAATAGCCGCTTCAGCATCCGTCAAATCTCGGTATGTGCGAGTTGTGCGCCAAGGCCATATCCTCTAGACAGACGAAATTGTTTCCAGTATTTTACTTTATTTTTTTTTCTACAATTTTGGTTCGCCAGGGTGTAATTTACAGTATTTTAGTTGTATCATTGAGCGTTGTGTGCTAATAGAACCAAATATTGTTTGCAGGGCTAAGAGATGGCGGACCAGGAGCGAGACGACATCCCGATGCTGCTCCGAAACGTGGAGCTCCCGAAATTCCCCCGGAGCACATCGATGTGCATGCCGATGCGGGACGAGGACTACGAGGAGGACACCTACGTGCCCCACACCGGCCCTCTATCCAGCCAGCCACCGGCCCAGACTGCGGCAGCGGCGGGCAATCCGTTTGTCGGCAGGCACACGCCGGACAGGCCGCCGCGCCACCCGCAGGTGAAGCAAGTCAGCAAGCCGCAGGCCGTCATGCCGGAGGAGGCTGGGGGGAACAGGTGGTCGCATGGTGGGGATGGTCCCAAGAACGAGCATCTCATGATGTCGGGGCCTTTGGGGCAATGTGATAACCCGGACTGCGTCAACTGTCCTCCTGCGTGCAAGAACAAGAGATACTTCCAGAGAGCTCCGCATCATTTTGACAATAAGGTGGTTTGGTTTTCCCTGCTACCTAAATGGTGTTCTAAATTACATGACTCGCTTCATACTTGATAATTATGCTTAGATCAGTCCACCATTTCTTTTAGTAAAACAACCTATCATGAGTACCTATATCTCATTTTTTTTTAATAAGTGATCAAGATTCTAGTTGAGGTTTAGTTATTAGCTTGTTTGTCTAGCTAGATTTTCTTTATACGATGATTGATACTGTCTAGAACCTTTATTGCTGCTGAACTGGTGTATTGATGTGTTTCTCTTTGCTCCTCTGAAGTTCCATAATATTCTCTATGCTCACCAACGTGGGTGGAAGAAGAGCATTGAGCGTTTACTTTCGTACATCCCGATCATGAATCCGCATGCCAAGATTGTTCAACAGTGGAATCAATTCTTTGTGATATCATGCCTAGTTGCCATCTTCATCGATCCTCTGTTCTTCTTCCTATTGTCCGTACAAAAGGTAATTGTGTACCAACTCCATTCTTTTCTACATCTTTTTTTCTGAGAAAATAGCAGGATCACTGTATTTGAGATAAGTAGATTTAGAAGCATTGTACGTCTGTAAGATTTAGGCTTGCCAGTCCACACCTTTGAGCATTATTTTTCTACTTCCATGCTAAACATTATTCTATGTCTGTCCGTTGCTCTTTATTTTAATTAAACCTCAGTTGTGGTGCTTGTTACTGATGTTGGGAGAGCTTGTCAGTTGTCAAATTTATAGAGTAGATATTCTGTTTTCATTTTTTAGCTGAATGATTTTTTTTTTGAGCTGAAACATGTCCTGTTGCAGTCTTGTATTACACCATACTTTCAACTCCATGGGTTGATATCTACTGTGGTGATAGTGGTAGGAGCAATAAGGTTTATGACATTTGCTGGGAGGTACACATCCTCGGAAGTCATACGATAGACACATTAAGAGTTGACATCTATTGGGGTGATAGAGGTAGGAGCAATAAGGTTCATGACATTTTTTTGGGACACACTTACCCTCGAAAGTGATATTATAGAGACAATAATCCAGTTGTTGTAGGAACTTGTAATATGTGGTGGTATCAGTGAATACTAGATGTTCTTGCAGTAACTCTGATCAAAGCAGACCACACTTATCATTTTGAATTGGCTTAATGCAGGATAACAAATGCATAGTGTTGAACTGGAAGTTCGCTACAGGGCTTGCCGTTGTGAGAAGTGTTTCTGATGCTATTTATTTTATGCACATGCTTCTTCAGGTAAGTGGTTAATTAGTTGTGATATTTTATAATACGAGACAAAGCTTCACATTTTATGAACCATGAATCAAGTAGGTACAAAATGAAATAATGTGAATGACATTTTTAACTTGGTATCCATGCTGAGTGTACTATCGACCTTAACGCTTTGTTGATTGTACTAATTTGATTGAATATTTTTTATCAGCTTGTTAATTGGTTTGGCATGCTACTAGTGTATATTAAATTTTGGAGACAATAGTTGAGCACTTAGTTCTTCCATGAAAGAAATATCTTGTCAAGTTAAAAAATAGACCACCTTATTTGTTACTTTGGTCTTGTAAAAGGTGATAATTATAAACATAAAGATGAACTTCTCTTTCAGTTCAGACTGGCTTATGTGGCTCCGAGTCGAGAGTCGTGGGAGCTGGAGATTTAGTTGATGAGCCAAAGAAAATTGCTGTTCATTATCTCCGGGGACATTTTTTACTTGATTTCTTCGTCGTGCTTCCACTTCCTCAGGTAAGTGCCTTGTCTATCTACATCTGTACCAGTGGTTTTATACATCGAGCTTCCTCATGTCACTCCTAGCAAACACTATTGTTATGTGCGCCAAAACATTTTGTTTTACAAACACATTGAACATACATGTCAGTTACGTGTGCCAAAACACATTGAGCATTTTGACTTCGGCTGTGCATGTTAGTTGTGTGTGCCAAAATATTTTGTTCTCAGACACAATTTGAAAGTAGACTTATTGAACATTTTGACTTACTTTGGTTGTATGTTAGTTAGGGAGTAGGCGAGTCATTTTTTATAAAAAAAATAGACATTTTGACATGACACTATCTATGCTGCATTCCTGAAATGTTGACCTGTAACCAATTATTTAGGGCATAGTTTAGTGACTATAAGAAAGCACAATAAATTCCATGCTGACACAGGATCAACGCATTTGAGCTAAGCTGATAATAACTTGCTGTTTCCTGATATATTTGCATGCATGCAAATTCCTTTGAAGCATTAGATCTGATTCTACGTCTACGGATGCTTCTCATCTGATTACTGTTCCAGTTGCTTGTCTAAACTGGCTTGATCTCCTTTCCAAGTTCATTGCCCATAGACAATCATTTAAACAGTTTTGAGTATTTGTGAACGATCTTGCTATCTTCATGATTTGTGCTAAAAAAAATTCTTCATTATTTGTTGAAGGTGATGATATTGGTAGTCATTCCTAGATATGTTGGGTTATCAACAGCAGACATCGCCAAGAATTATTTGCGTGTCACTGTTCTTCTTCAGTATGTCCCCCGCATCATCAGATTTGTACCATTGCTTGGTGGCAATCAGTCTGCCACTGGATTCATATTTGAGTCAGCATGGGCTAATTTTGTGATCAACCTTCTAATGTTTGTTATGTCGGGACATGTTGTTGGTTCATGTTGGTACCTTTTCGGATTACAGGTTAGTTCATTTTCATTTTCGTTGCAATTTGCACGCACATTTATGACATGTATTTGCAAAAGCAAATGTTCAAATTTAGATAATCGTAACAATTGACTTATTCACTTGTATTTTACTAGGTTGGAAATATTAGATGTTTTCATTGTAATAAAGAATGGTCGAGAAGTCACATCCAGTTGCATTCAGTTGTATATGCTCTGCATTTTAATATGAAAAAAATGAGATAGAAACTACCATATACCCTGCTCAATTTGATGTCTACTATGTGCAGAGTTATATCAACTTCCGTAGTTATCCTTATCATAAGTTAATAGAGTTGCACAATTAATATGTAGCAGATGTTGCCGTTAATAAAGACCAGTAGAGATATGTTAATATTATTTTTCTTCTGGTCATATTTTGTCACAGAGGGTTAACCAATGCCTACAAAATGCCTGTTCCGCATCCAAAATTCCATCCTGTGAGGTTTTTCGAGACTGCGGACGCGACTTTGATACTGTGGGGCAACCTGGGTTAAATTGGCAGAAGTGGTATAATGATTCTGCCTCAACATCATGTTTCAATACTGGAGATGGTTCTACTTTCAAATACGGCATTTATCAGGAAGCTGTTCTGCTGGCTACAAAACGCAGTGCTATTACACGTTATATATATTCATTATTTTGGGGGTTTCAGGTATTTGACTTCTCTTGCTCGTGTTCTTCCATTTCAATTAGGTTTCCCATTTGTACATTTGACATGTATGGTTAACACACTGTTCCACAATACTCTTCTGAATGTTTTTACCTTATCTTATCTCCGTCCTAAGCATTTTAAACCATCTATCCCTGACCAAATTTTATGTTTCTATGTAAATGGTTTAATTTCAGCAAATAAGCACTTTAGCTGGAAATCTTGTCCCAAGTTACTTCGAAGGAGAAGTTCTCTTCACTATGGCTATTGTTGGTTTGGGACTGCTGCTTTTTGCACTACTTATCGGAAACATGCAAAATTTTCTCCAGGCTCTTGGAAGTCGGTATGCGGCTATACCACGGGCTTATTTATCATGCAATAGTATCCACCTGTTTGTCAATGAACTCACCCTGCCTTTCCATGGAAACCTCATGCTAATTATTTCATTACTGTGCGCCATGGCACCATGCCTTTCCATGGAAGCCTCATGCAATAGTATCCATCTTTTTGTCAATGAACTCACCCTGCATTTCCATGGAAACCTTCATATTGAGCAGTGGAATCAACTATTTGTAGTAATATTGGATCTTGTTGTATGAAGTCCTCTTGCCTTTTCGTAGGAAACTGGAAATGCAACTTCGACGGCGTGATGTTGAGAAGTGGATGAGCCATAGACGATTGCCTGAAGAATTGAGAAGGTTTTCTTAGCAATAATTAAACAAATATTATTATTTACATACGCCTTGGTCTTTTACAGTTGTAACACAGACAACGGCCCTTTGATATTTTTTTATATATATTTTACATGTTTCTATTCTGCTTATTTTGTTTTTCATGCAGCATGAACTTGTTTTCTTGTACATTTGTGTTTCTGCTGTTTGAATAGAAATATTGACTTCCCAAATACTGCTCTTGTCAATTTTTCATGTCTCTTATCTTTAAACTTTATGAAATGCCATTTATTTTGTTCTGTGGGAACGAGTAATGTCTATTGTATTTTACGAACAATATTTAACAGAAACGGAACAATGATTTGGTACACGTTCCAAGTTGGCATGTAAGTAGTTAACCTCCATACGCAGGACATGTGCCATCTAATGACAATGTCCATGAGAACCTGATATGTGGTTTGGAATTTCTTTTTCATGTTGTTATAATCACTAGGTGTTTTACTTCTACACTTCAAAGATAGTAACCTTTGAAGTTATCTGAATGTACAGGAGGGTTAGACATGCAGAAAGGTTCACCTGGGCAGCTACTCAAGGAGTAAACGAAGAGGAGCTTTTAAGTAATTTACCAGAAGATATCCAAAGGGACATACGGCGACACTTCTTTAGATTCCTTAATAAGGTTCATTGTAACTTTGCTGCCATTATTTACATTTGATGAACAAAACATGGAAATATTAAATAAAATTGAGATAAACTTGAGATGTCCACTAAATGGGTGATCCCCATGTGAATTAGACCTTATATTTTTCCCTAGAAATAAGAGGTATGTAGTTAATCTGAATATGTTCAGGTTGTATGTTCACCTTAGTATCTATGCCTGCCTGATAATGACCTCCCTCTCACCTCGTAAAGAATCCCTGAGTGTGATTATTTTGCAGGTTCGATTGTTCACCTTGATGGATTGGCCAATCTTGGATGCTATCTGTGACAAATTAAGACAAAACTTATATATCAGTGGGAGTGACATCCTTTATCAAGGTGGCCCTGTTGACAAAATGGTTTTCATAGTGAGAGGTAAGTTAGAAAGCATCAGCGCTGATGGTAGCAGGGCTCCATTACATGATGGAGATGTATGTGGAGAGGAGCTCCTCACATGGTACTTGGAACACTCTTCAGCAAATAAAGGTCTACAATTTCTTGCCTGCATTCCTGTATTTATACTATATAGTAGTTCATAATTGTAACCGCACATGGACTGCGACTGTTTCAGATGGTGGGAAAAGCAGATTCCATGGTATGCGCTTGGTTGCTATTCGTACTGTGACATGTTTAACAAATGTTGAAGCTTTTGTACTTAGAGCAAGTGACCTCGAACAAGTCACTTCCCAGTTTGCACGGTTCTTGCGCAATCCACGAGTGCAGGGAGCCATCAGGTAGCCATTTGCTTTTCTAATTAACCATTCCTGCTTTACCAGAATAGAAGCTGAGTTCTACTGGAATTTTTTGGATGTTGAGGTTGTTGGTTTGAGTAATTATATTGCTGACAAAATATGAGTGACTTAATTAGTTTGCCATTTATCAATTTGATTAAAATTGCGAGCCATATTCTTCTATGGTACTCTTTAAAGTATCAATTTTCTGAACTCCTATGTATTACTCTGGTGACTGATGCTCGAACCCCAATGCTTCAACTGTATCCGACAGGTATGAATCGCCCTACTGGAGAACCATTGCTGCAGCGCGCATCCAAGTTGCATGGAGGTACCGTAAGAGGCGACTAAAGCGGGCAGAAAGATCAAGGCCGAGTGAAGAACCTGATCGTAAACCTACATGGTCTCATTATGCTTTTCAGCATGGGTAGAGAGGGTGATAGTCTGCCTAAGTAGGTACTAACTACCGGTTGCAGTTCTAGACTATAGCTGCTAGAAATCCTGAATTCCTTGTTGGAATGTGACCTGCGCGGTTAAAGTTTCTCGGCTTTCCAGTTCTCTGATCTTGTAGCTCCAGAGGTGTGAAACTGATCCGCTGTATATAGTGAGAAATCATTTGTTTTGGGCTATCCAGTTTCTCTATGCGTGGCATTATTTAGCATGAAATTATTTGTTTGTGAAATTCTAGGATAACTGCAAAATTGTGGGCCGGTCAGCTGCATTTAATTGTCAGACACCGTTGGTCGGTTCCTGAACTGGAACCGACGTTTGATGTTGGGTTTCTACAAAGAGTATTCAAATTGCCCCAAGTCTTGTGGAATGTTTGTAAGTGCATTCCTTACAAAATGTGAATTCTACATCTGAATTGACTTGAACTAAGATGCAGGTTTCCATCTACTAGTATCAATTTTGAACTTAATTTTTCCGTCTTGAATGGTATGGATAGAGGCGGAATGTATACATGGAAAAGAGGATATCTATAACTGTTGCCATGTATGACTTTGCTTTAGTTGTTCATATCTTGATTACAAAACTTTGCAAAGGTTGTGTTGTAGACAGTTTACCAGTTCTCACTGGTGATTTCAGTTGGACAACCAGACTGGAAGAAACAAGAACCATGAACCCTTTTCTGCAATGTCGAAATCAAAATGGACATGTACATACATCTTTACAGGCAGCACTACACGCTACCACTAATTCGTCAGATCAGGGAAGAACCACAGTGGCTATAGTATCTACTACTTGCGGCGGCGGTCACGGTCGTCGGCGCAGAAGCAGAGTCCGCCGGCCATTGTATCTACTTGCGGCGGCGGTCAAGGTCGTCGGCGCGGAGCGCGGCGTCGCGGATGTTGGTGACGAACTCGTCCCATCCGAGCCAGGAGCCCTGCACGGCCGGGTCGAAGCTGGCGGAGAGCACCCCGTAGGGCACGCCGAAGAGGAGGCCGAAGAGCAGGAAGGCGACCCAGACGGGCGGCTGCAGGTCGCGGACCCCGGTGGCCTCTCCGACGGCGCGCAGGGCCGCCTCGCCCGCCGCGGTGAAGGCGAGCGCGGCGGCCGGCACCCGCCACGTCATCCGCTCCAGCACCTCCTCCGAGTCGAGGAACGCGAGGTCGCCGCCGCCCGCGCGGTCGCGCAGCTCCTCGTCGCCGACCGAGGCGTCGGCTATGAAGAGCGAGCCGAGGAGGAAGGCGGCGAGGGAGTAGGCGAGGGGCATCCATGCGGGCACGCGCTCCACGCCCGCGGCGTCGCCGAGGTAGCCGAGCAGCGCCGGCACGCCCGCGAAGGAGAAGGCGGCGAGCGCCGGCAGCTTCCAGAGCGCGCCGAGGTCGGCGGTGAGGTCGGCGTCGCGGAAGGCCCGGAGGAGGTCGTCGTCGTTGGCGGCGCTGCCGGTGCCGAAGAGCTCCGACTCGTCGACGAGCCCCGCGTCGACGAGGTTCTGGAGGAAGGTGCGGAGGTCGTCGTCGCTGGTCCGGTAGGCGTGGAGCACCTTCCCGGCCACCGTCCAGAGGTCGTCGTCGTTCTTGATGGCGTTGGTGTTGCTGTCTTGGGCTGCGTTGGAGTCGCCGCCGGGGGTGGAGCAGAGGCGGAGGTGGGCGTGGCCGGGACGAGGCGGGAGGTGGAGAGAGGAGCGGAGGCGGAGGGGGGACGGGGAGAAGAGGGGAGAGGAGGTGGGCGTGGGGGCGAATCGGAGGGAGCGGAGAAGAGACTCCATGGCTGGCTCAGCTCAGGTCAGCTCAGGTCCCACGGCCAATGTGGGGAATTATTGTGGTTCATCCGGCGGCTCAGGTCTCTTTTTTTTTCTCCCTATTCTGCTTGCAAATTGTCAAGACAACTACGCCGAGTATCATCATCGCATCACGCGAGTTTCCTAAAAGAAAAAACTATCACGTGAGGGCACCTTCAGCGGGGTCGAAAAATGCGTCTGGGAGAAAAACTCTGGCACATTCCACGCACGGTCGGTTCGATCGATCGATTCGCGCGGTCAAGGAAAACGGATTGGTCAACGCTCGGTTAATCGTCGTTCCGTTAATGACTGCTTGGACTGGGCTGGGCTTTTCCCTTCAATTTCCTCCCACCTCGCTCGCGCACGGGCTGTGTCTATTCAATTTCCTACACTTCTTTTTTCGCATCCAAAACAATACTGATTCACGTGTGTGAAATGAATTGCACGACAGGTAGAGAGTAGGGGAATAAAATGCGGGGGCTCACCATACTACCTAGTACAGCGCTAGTACTGCATTTTTCATTACTTGTACTCTTTCTCCATCCACTAAAACAGGACGTCAAAGATTTTTGTCAAAACTTGGAAATATATCTATCTATGCACTAAAGAGTGCCTACATAAATCCAAATTTAAACAAACTGCCCACGTCCTTTTATGGACAGAGGTAGCACATATATAGATACAAGAGGAAGAACATTACAAAGTTGCGTTTGCAATTTAAATCCGAATAGTCAAAAACTAAGTGCACTGACTCCATCAAAAAATTGCAGGCATGCAGATAACTATTTCTCATCGGCACATGAAAATAAAAGACTTCCCCAGTTCACAAAAAAAACACTTGCAGCTTCCCCAATTTTCCAGCCGCTCAATATTACAACACGAATCCATCCATCAGGTCGGCAGCAGCAACCCCGGGAGCATGCCAGCAGCCACCTCAGAGCACCCATCAGGCGGAACCTGCACAGCACATACAACAACACTGTTAAGTCTATTATTATTGACATCGTTGCACTGAAAACATCTCGCTTGCTATATCTCGCAAAGACCACATGCACGACTGAATCACCATCTGCTGCTGCACATACGCAAGTGACACTTCCCAGCCATGGCAAACTAAGTGTGGCAGTAAATTGGTGCAACTAGCAATTAAGTACATGCAGCAGCCACAGGTAGAATTGGCAGGGACCTAGTTTACCCAGATACATACGTACCTACATAGAGAGTATGCCCAACTAAATAAATTCGAGATCAAATATACCTAACTCCCAGGTCCAGCACCTCTGGTATATACAGGTCTAGCTCATGCCATCAAGTTACATGCAAAAAACTGCTCCGTTGCTGCAACTCTCCAGGTGAAAGACTTCCTTCACATGCTCCAGGCCCTGGAGCAATTTCCAAAGTCAACCACCAACTTGGCAACAGAAATTCATCTTCAGATAATAAGCATCAATTCAGCAGTAACAAGAAAATTCATCAATTCACTAGTAATACGGCAGCATTAATTGTGTCAAGCCACAAGAGAGCATATATACCCACTTTGATCCACTAGTCCAGATCAGCCCTACAAACGCAACACGCCACAAGATAGCAAATACCAAAACCCTTTCCTATTAAAAATTCTAACAATAGCTCGAGCTCCAGGTTTACCCCACGTTACATATAAATATGGTTTAAAGTTGAAATTGATTAAGTCAACTAAACCAAGTAAGCGCACTCGGCTCACTTAAGCAAGCATTCAGCAAACAGCCCGGACGAGAAAAAGCCACTACTTGGCATATAAAAATTAAAGACACGTGTGGTTAACACTGCTGATGCAGCGTTCTCATCTACTTAGGACACCCAGAACCTAAACTTGATAACTATCAAGGAGAGAATGCAAATGGGTCTGAGCATGGAACTTCCTTCCATCCATGATCACATCAGAACAACCTACAATCAACATACATGCTTCCATGACAAATACCACCAAATTTCAACCTGGCTGCATAGCCAGATTATGTCTAGTGGCAAAAGATAAACCCTCATGGGTTTGCATTAAATTTCGGCATGGCTATGTAACAGCAGCTGGCAGCAGTAATCATACTACTACACCACCGTGTCCAGAGAAGGGAAGAAGCAGAAGCTCACCTTGACGATTGAGACGAAGAAGAGGCAACCGCTGCCACAGGCCAAGATTCATTCCAGCCTATCTGCATACCCACCAGGCAGTAAAGACGGATTAAACATAAGCAATGAAACGGTAAACTGAGCAGAGCAACACCAAGGTGTAGGATTGCGCAACAACAGATCGGTGCATGAGCACACGTCATAGTTTCAGCCATGACAGAAAATTAAAGACAATAATGTGCTAATTGTATCTTGCCTGTTGGATGAGCCATTGGCAGCATTGATCAACTCATCAGTGAGGCACTCGATGATGGTCTTGATGTTCCTAGAGGTGCTCTCCCCGGCACAAGTGGTCATCAGGTAGATGGCCTGGTTCACCCTCAGGGGGGAGATATTCACTGCCTCCCTCTTGGCGAAACCAGCGGAGCCGATACGCGTGGCATCCTCATGTGGGCCGCTGCATCACGATTACAGAGAAACACCCAAAGTTCAATCCAAATAAACATGCCATGGCTAAACATTACAGAGAAGCAACTCTTAAGGAATTCATAATTGAACAACATAAGTACATATCCAGTAACTTAAATGAAGATAAGAAAAACACTAGGATAACTGAACTAGTCATTCAGTATAATTCTCCGATCAGTCGTTGTAGGAAACTACTACTGAATAAATGAAGATTATTTTTACAAGAAATGCTCATGACTGGGAATCTGGACAAGAGTTAAAAATAACAGGTAAGTACATCCATCCACTGCAAACACACCTAGAAAGAAAGCAATAATAGAGTGGCAGCGATTAAACTTCAATTGCATGTTATGGACCTGTAACCACCATTTGAGTCACACTAAGCAAGCAATGTGTTGAGCAAATTGCATCGACCACTTGTCATTCGATTACTAGCTCATGGCAGGGATCAACAGTACTAACCTACAGGCACCGTGGTACAGCAAAAAATAGTGCTGGAGACAATACTACTGTGTTGTGACCATCATCGGTGCAGCAAACTAGCAAAAAAAATTGACCTTCACATGCCGGCGATCTCCTGAACGCCGGCGGCGAAGTCTCTGCGTTGTCCTTGGGGCGACCTCCAGGAGGACATGGATGCCTCCCTCCTGCAGCAGGCATGCGGTTCTGGCGCTTCCACGGCCTCCCTGCCGTCGGGCGCGTCCGCGAATACGCCGGCCGTCCAGCAACAGCGGGCGGAGGAGGCCCTCGAGCAGTGGCGACCGGCGACCGGACTTTGCCCGCAGACCATCGAATACCGCTAGTCCCTCTCTCGAGGAGACGCTCCTCGCAGCGGTTGGCGGACGACGGACGCACGCGGCTCGATTCGCCGCCACCGGCGCCGACTCGCCGGCGTCCAGCACCCCCCAACTCGCTTGGCCAAGCTGCGCGACCCGGTCCGGCCAGATCGACGGAGCCGCGTGCATGGATGCACGCGGGCGCCGGCGAGCAAGCCGGCCGCGTCACCATGGCCTGTGGGGCGCGCCGCCTCTCTGTCGCCCTATTGCGGTAGGGGAGGACGGGATGAAATGGGGGCAGACGGAGGAGGGGCCGGCGGTGGGTAGGAGAAGCGGCGGTGGCGTTGAGTAGGAGTTTTTGTTTTTGTTTTTGTTTCTTCTAGGTGGATGGTTTTGATCTGGGCAGGATGAAAGCAAAACGAGCCCAGTTTGCTAATAGGCCCGGCCTACACTACCCTCTGCCATGGATTTTCTTTTATTTTTCGTCTGCTGGTACATACATTGGCTTGGCTTTTCCCGCTCGTTTTTTTTTTTTTTGTAAGTTTGCATGCCTCTAAATTTATGTCCACTACTTTGGTGCGCGCGTGAATGGCGAAACTCCACGTCATGTCATGTATGCGTCCATAAAATCAAGCCTTGGGATTTTCATCTTTTGACGTGAGCTCCGTGCCATGCAACGTGGTTGTGTGTTGTGCACCCGTATATCCCATGCATACTTTGCTTGTGTGATTGCTGGAGAACGGGATCTCGACAACGACGATCAACCAAATGGTCAGATGGCACGTTTTAGAGATGCACCCTATATATTCTACACCCAATTGCGAGGGGTCCAATTATCACCCCAACCTCGACGTTCAACAAGTAGAGATCGATGACGCAACAAGATTCGAAAAAGTAGGAATATGAGAAACCCTAACTCCTAGAGAGCTTTCCCTGGATTTCTAGGGATAAATGACATGGCTTCCATGGATTAGGGGTTTGTTGAAACCCCGTGAGGAAGGTTCGGCCGCCGACCCCAATCTTGCTAGAACTTTATATCATGAGTTGATCATTGGAATCACTACTTTCACTGAGCTTCCCAAGGATTCCTAGTGGTAGATGACGCGGCCGACATGTTAGTGTTTTTTATAAGGCCCCACGAATAAGGGTCAGATACCCTTCCCTAGTTTCGCAAGGTTTTAAAAAGATACATATGCATGTTGTAAAGATTAAAATACCAATACAAATCTCTAAAGACACACTTTCTTCGCAAACAGGACAATCCCCCGTGAGGGGTTATACACTTATAGTGTGTAACTATCACATCGGGGCATCGACCCAACTTTTGTGAGAACGTGTGCTCTGTTTGGGTTGATCATGTTTATATGACCAATACTAACACAAACAAAAGGAATAGACACATGGGATCACCAGTTTCAGTCGAAAGCTAGGGAGACATTCCGAGGCCCACGTAACAATATTTCACATGGAATCACCTCGAGGAAGGGTCAAAAACACTTCCCGTTTTGCATGGGGTCCTAATAAGTATACATAATGTTGGTTTAAACAGTGAAGGTCAATACATAAATTTTAGAGCATCTTCAGTCGTCTCCCCGACGAGGCCCCCAGGACGCCTTTTTTTCATCCGGATGGACGAAAACGGCCCAGCCGCGCCCCGGCTCCTCGTTTTCGTCCGGCTTAGGCCTTTCATCCGTCCGGAGAGCCCAGACCATCCCCAGGTTCCCGAGGCCCGGCCGGGGACTCCGGACGAAACAAAAGCGCGGGAAACATCGAGCGGGCCCGCGTTGCCGGCGACACAACCGGTAGTTCCCTCCATCAATTTTGTTTTCCCTCCAAATTGCGCCGCATAGAAGCATTTTTCCCGCTGAAATTCGGAGCTACCGCCATCCCCCCCCCCACAGTTGCAGCTCCTCCTCTTCCCTTCCACCACCATGCTGTCGAAGAAGCTCGCCGCCGAAGGCGAGGAAACCGCGGGCGCCAAGATGGAGGCCACCGGGCATGTCAAACGCGGAGTGGGCGGCGGATCAGTAGCGGCGGCGGAATGAAACTCGCGGCCGGGCGGAGAGGGAGAAGAAGTGCAACGCGAAGAGGGTGGCGGCGGCGGAGGAACAGGCGAGGCTGATCTCCATCAACTTGGCCGCCCGCACATCGCCCAATTCCCCGGGCCATGGCCTACCCAAGGTATGGTCGGATCTCCTTCCTTCTTGCCGGTGTCGTCGGCCACGACCATGTACCATGAAACCTACGCCGCCGCCGACATGGCCAGGTTTACGCCGTCACCGCCGGCGTATGATGGTGCGATGTACGAGGGCATCTCGCCTGCCCTGAGACGTGGGCCGCTTCCCTTCTCCAACCCTGGGATGCCGCCGCCAAATGAGCCTGTGATGCACGAGATGATCACGTCGGGCTCCATGGCCGCCGCGACGAGCCCGAGCTTCACACAAGAGGAGGCAAGGGCGGCGGAAGTCGTCGCGTTGCGGGGCGGCTTCAACTCCAACCTCGACCAGGGCGATCACCACGCTGACGAGAACGGCGGTACCCAATACGTCGACAAAGGCAATGAGCAGACGTACGTCGACCAGGACATCGACGAAGAGGAAGCGCCCGAAGCCCCGGAGGCGCCGTCCAAAGGGAAGAAGAAGAGAAGGAAGAAGCACTCGCCGCCAGCCGAGCCGCGGATCAAATGGACGGGAAAAGAAGAGGAGTGCCTCACTGAAACTTGGATGACGGTGTCTATGAACGGCATCATCGGCGCGAATCAGAACTACGACACGTACTGGCAGCAGGTCAAGGTGGCGTTCGACGAGCGCAAACTCATCGATCCATACTTCAACAAGACGGTGATGGAACGCGGCGACAAGGCAATGGGCACCCATTGGGGGATCGTCCAGGCGGCGTGCAACAAGTGGCACGACGTACAGGAGGAGATCGACCAACATGTTGTGAGCGGCGAGGACTTTGAAGCAAGGGTATGCTCACTCGCCGTGGCTCCTCCTTCGACCCTACATCGCCGAGGTTTAATCTTGAATCGCCGGCATGTTTGCCGGCCTGTTTTTGCAGATGTGGCGGGTGCTCGACTTGTACGCGGAAGACAACGACGGCTAGATGTTCAAGTACCTCAACGTGTTCGCCCGCATCTTGGAGTGCGACAAGTGGAAGGCGGTGCGCAAAGTCGGCCACCGTCGGCTCCTTCGTCCTCCGCTGCGACGTCTACTCCCGCCGCTTCGACATCTGCAGACGCCGATGCTTCGCCTAACGATGCCACGCTAGACGCCGTTGCTTAGGACGGGACCGCCGATGAGCCTGTAATCATCTAGTTTCGATCACCGGAATGTGGCTGATCCGATCGCCGGATATTGGCGATTCTTTTGTGTAGCGGGAAGACAATATTTTGAATCTATCGTCACTAATGGGCGAAAGCCGGGGGCGCGGCTGGGAAAATGTTGTCCCCCACGCCCTTTTTACATCCAATTCAATGTTTGTTAAATCCGGATTTTCGCCCGGGGGTCGAACGGCTGGGATGCTCTTAAGTGGCACCTTCTTAACAAATAATACCACCTCGTAGGAAGTTTTTAGGCCTATAGTGAATCTTATCCACTTTGAAGCAAACGACCCAACTCATATTTCATTATAGAATAAATATTAGTATGGATTTCAGTGCCGTTGATCCCCATCGTAGGAAATTTTGACAAAAGAGACCACTTGCGCGAGTAAATTGTCAAAAAGGACCACATCCGAAAATTATTGTCAAAAAGGACCACCTGCGTCGTGGCGGCACGCGTGCCAGGCGACACGTGTCGCCTGCCGCCACAGCCGGAGGCGGCAGGGCCTGCCTCCGTTGCCCCTGGCGGCATGTCCACAATGGTCAATGAATAGTATCCTGATCGATGAACAGTGCACGTTAGCTACAAAATTTGTTGAATTTGTCTTTTTTGCTGAGCCCAAAATACAACGTATTTTATAGTGAATTTTTGCACCATTGTAGTGCATAGAGTTAGCTACATGTAGGTATTTTTTTCGAATTTTTCTTGCTACTATTCATAGATCATGACAATGTGGACATGCCGCCTTTTGCTGTGGCAGGCCCTGCCGCCTCCAGCTGTGGCGGCAGGCGACACGTGTCGCCTGGTACGCGTGCCGCCACGATGCAGGTGGTCCTTTTTGACAATAATTTTTGAAGGTGGTCCTTTTTGACAATTCACTCGCGCAGGTGGTCTCTTTTGTCGAAAATTCCCATCGTAGTGGTCAATGAAGTTGGATGCCCGTGCCTTCCTCCATCCACACTCGTGAAGGTGTCACCCGCTTGGCCCTGACGAAGACACGGCCGATCTTACCTCAGCGGCAAAGTATCTATGCTAATCCAGATTATATAAAATAAAATTGAGTTTATCTAAAAAACTATATCCATGTTTAGGAGCAAGAAATTGAACTTTTATATACGCATGTGACAGCTTGCAGTACTCCTCATGTTTTTGTGTCTAGCTCGTGAGGTGGGGTTTCCAGATATTCCATCAACATAGTAGATGCGGAGGTGGAGGAAATTAACTCACCTAAATTACCGTGCACATTTTCCTCTCCCCTAGCAAATTATTAAACCGTGGCACAGATAACCATAGCTAGAGAGCCGATGCATGTGTTTGGGTGAGTAATTAGGCGACGATCTAATTGGAGGTGCTCGAGCAATTTTAGGAGCGAATTACTGCGTCGGCCTGCTCACCTCCTAGCTCTCTGACTGGTGGAGCTGTTTGCGCATCGTGGCAACTATTTCGCCATTGCTGTTTGGATGAAACGGGCGTGATTCATCTAAGCGTAGGTCAGCTAAACTCTACCCAAACCAGACACTGGCATTCCTCGCTCTCCTCTTTTCCAATTCCCCATTTCTCCCGAGCTATGTCTCTCTCTTTAGCAAACCCAGCCCAGCCTCCACAACCCCGCTTTCTTCATCCGGTTGATTCCCCTACCCACGCCGCAGTCCCTCGCAAACCCAGCCCTGCCCCTCCTTGTCCGGCCTCGCGCCGGTTTTGCTCCTTGTCTCCGACTATCGGAGCTCCGGTCCGGCGACAAGGAGCGGACCTGCTGCTCGCATCCGACATCCACGACGACGGGCTGCTACTGGCCGACCAGCCGCGTGCCGGGTAGTACGCCGGTGGGGACGATGTCACTTTCTTTTAAGAACACCGTCACGAGCTGCTACCCTCCACCGCCCAAGCAGGGGCCGAGGGCCGATGCTCAAGCCCGCGCTGGAGGTGGAGGCTCTTCTCCATGCCTCCGATCTGTCCGCCTCGAGCTCACCTGCCATGGTAAGCTCCTGCACCGACTGATTTTATTTTTTTAGTTACTTCCATCTGTTCTTGAAAGCCAGCGTCGAATGTTGTTGTTACTCGATTTTGCTCAGGTATTGTCCCTATTCTAGAGGCCAGTCGTCGGTGGCGGCATCGTCTTTTCACTGTTGCATATACCAGTGGTGTTGTCGACACCGCCTCAATTCACCTGCTACGTGTGTATGGCAACCCGCTGCTGCCGACCATCTCCATGGAAGTACTACCAGTGAGACCCCTCTCCCACTCTATTATTGCAGTTCTTAGAATCTTTTTATCATGTTGAATTTGCTAGGAGTTGACGATGTACAACAACGTTACTCTCTTGTTTGCCATGACCTTTTTGCCATGGAGTTCTTGGGATAGCATTTGTATTTATACTAGTCTGTATATATTCTTGTTTGTTCATGGATACTGCTAGTATTGATGTCCATATCAAGTGCCACCTTAAACCTCGCTGGCTTTATTAATTTAAAGTCGGGCCCCTTATGGCCTTTTATCTAAAAAAAAACTTCTGATATCTATCTTCGTTTTAATTTTGACCTCGCTGGACGACGTCACGCGTGTGTGGACGAAGGATAGTACAGCATGCCAGTAATGGGGTGCCGGATACCAAGGCGCATTGCAAGCTGGAACCCACGGAGGGGATCCGGTCTGGGGCCATATCCATTGCTGGTCGATTCGAGTAGGTGAGCGCAATCAAGTTGTTGGTTTTATTTGCTGCATGAGTTGGTTCATATTTTTCAGTGTAATTTAATTGATTAAGGTGGGCAGTAGTTCTAATAGCTTCCTAAACATATATTTTGCACGGTCATGAAACGTCAGAACTGTGCATTATTCTGTTGTCTGGATCCAATTTGGCTGATTTGCTGTTGGATTTACTTATAGAAATATGTGGTTTCTTATTTATTTACCTGATGGCTTATAGTTATTTGGTAAGGAATTTTTCGTGTTCCCAAGTGTTGCTTTTCGTACGTGGACATCATGAGTTTCTGTTCCAAAGATTGAGAAAGATCCGACGCATACTATTCAGATGTCTATCATACTTGAAGTGATGTGTAACCTATATGTAGTAGCTAAAGTGGTGATGTTGGTCTGTTGTTGGATTTTTCATGGCATGGTCATGAATTTTTCTTGCCCAAGGTTGAACAGTAGTTCACTCTAAGAGTTACCAGCATCAAATTATTTTCAGCATCATCTGGTTCCACCATGTTTAGCAATTTTTGTAGTGCTTCAAAATTTAAAATGGCTGCTATCTAAACTGATGTAAACTTTCAGTGCACTTAAGAACATAGGCATATCCTATCGCCTAAATGTGTTTCTTAGATTGATGTAGCTTATCGTGCCTAATTCTGTTGCCTATGGTTGCCTGTGAATAAATGATTGGCTTGATCATGTGGTGACCGATTTAACCATGTTTTGAAAGCATTAAGCTTTGTTAAGTTTGTATCAACAATATGCAGCAGTGAGTAGTGGGTACTAACTGGGATATTCACTTTGGCTCATAGGAGCATTTGCTCCCATTGTGTGAATCTACATTTCGAAGTGTCAAAAAATTCTAAACTAAATTTTTTCATGTACATCTACACATTTTATGTTCGTACACAAGTTTTCAAAAAAAACTATAAAAATTTGTGGCTCCAGTAAAAAAGACAAATTTTGATGCTATAACACGACTACGTACAGGACATTTTTTTATCTTTTTTATACACGCCACATAAAATGTTGTTTCTCCATGAAAACTTGTGCACTAACATAGAATATCACGATGTACAACAAAAAGTTTATGTCAGAATTTTTTGACATTTTTAAAATTGTTTTTTAATTATTTTGTATAATAGGAGTATTTGCTCCTATGAGCCAAAACGCCACCTCCGTACTAACTAACTTTTTTAACCACAGGATATACCTTTTTTAATCTTATTAGGTGGCAATTTTCTCGTTTTGTTTGTGGCTTTAATTTTGTAGCGATATTCTCTGATTTTGCTTTCTATTATGCTGTTGTCACTAGCAACCAACAATAAATAATTACATCCTCTTTGATTCGGTATTATACATACACATGTAGTTTCGTGATGATTTCTGAAGCTTCAAAGGCTGCTAGCATTTGTTTTCTTTCTTTAAAGTATAAGTATATTGGTAGATGTTCACTATTGCAATTTGTCTTGCCATGCCGATCATAACTGGTTCTTTCTTTTAATATAGGCCAGGTTTGTGACTTTTCATGGCTTTGTGAGAAGCCTCGTGAAGTTCCTCTGGCCTCTCGCTGACCAGGTTGCTTCGGTCCGACGCCTAGCCGTGGCCTCCCGTGCCTCACTGCCGGTGCAAAGGCGGTGAGTTCTCCTCTTTGTGCGCTCTTCCGGTTTAGATTTTAGTGTTGGTGTTTGTGTCTATGAAATGTATATAACATATAATCTAGAAAGAAACAAAATATCATGCCATCAGATTTTATACAAATTTACAATGCCATGATCAATTGTAGGTGAAGTGCAATGCCACGATCGATTGTAGGTGAAGCAGGGCAATAGCAGGAATGGGCTAGTGGCAGTATTTGCCTCCTGCTACACATGTGTCTCTTAGTTTATGAGAGTTCTTGATGTGATGTTACTGTCATTTATGGTAGGATGCATTCAAATTGTTCTGTTACTTTGAACTTTTCTAATAGGAATGCATGTGTCTTGTCGCTTAACTTATTAAGATTTCATACTCTTACTTACCTCATTGTATATGTTTGATTCAGTGAACATGGGCTCAATGGTGTTCGGCACTATGGTTCTTGGGTGTTATCTTTCACATTGTGTTGCCACTGGTGCTATTGTTCTGGCTATACCATTCAGAACTATTACCCTTCTGATAAAGATGCACATTTAAGGTTTGGATAGTTGAATGGACTTGCAACTAGCTAGCATAACCAATGATAATTTAAGGTGTAATTCCACAGCTACATTCTGGCTACCTTACATTATTGTTCTTTATGGTAGTATGCATTTACGAAGCTATGTTACTCTGAACTTTTAAGCTGATGTACCTAATGACTGGCGTCTTCTAAGGATGTCGTTGACAACTGCTGCAACATCGATGCTACCGTTCAGATGCTCGTGAACATTGGCATCCAAAGGTCATTTATTTTCATTGTTCATCATCCATTAGGCCTCCATTACCGAAGATGGCTATTGTTGCCTTGGTAAAAAAAGATAATTGTTGAGTTTGGTCGAATTTGTTGTTGGTTATTGTAACCTTGGGTTTTAGTTGAAGAAATTAAATAATTGTTAACTCCACTTGTACTTTCAGGCTTAGATTTGGTTTATGCGCAAAAAAACTCTTATAATTGTTTGATAGTTTAGTTGCTTGGCTTGGATCTGTGTTTGCATGGATTTGATTTGATTTTGCTCAGGTCAAGTTACTGTTCTAGCGGTGGTGCCCTACGGTGGTGTTCAGACGGTTGTTGTGCCCTGCGGTGGTGTTGTGGTGGTGGTGCCCTCATCTGGAGCTTTATGCTTTTTTTTATTTGACACACTGTGTCTATAACAAGATGCTGGTATAGGTTCAATTTTACATTAGTGTATGCATGTTTCCATTAGCTTTGCTTCTAGATGGTTAAGGATTTACCATTTTCATATTTGAAGTGCTAATGCTTAGTCCATTGGAGTGTTCTTCAACTCGATTGTTTCGGACCTTTGTGATTGGCCAAAATAGAGCTCAGTATTTCTATACTTGGTTTTTGCTCTTTTGTTTTTTTGCAGTGGAGATGTGCTCTAGGTGCTATTCCTTATGGTATCTAGTTGGTTTCTTTTGTGGTCGGGGTGCTGGGAGTCCTTTTTAAGCTTTTTTGTTTGTGCTTAAAAGCATAATGTTTTCCCAAGGTAAAACACTTTGGAAAACATTATGTTTATAATCCAAAGAGCGGACCTTAGTGCATGGAGATTGGTCTTTGTCTTTTTTGTAAATACCATCCGATTGATAGCATAATTTCTATTGTACACTTTTAGGTGGTTTTCCTGTTTCGATTATTCATGTGTAAGAGCATTTGTTTCCATGTGGAATGTTATATCCTAAGTTCTTAACATATAATCATTTTCATACAGCTGCCTAAACTGATGTATCTATTTGTATGAAATATAACTGGAAATCCTTTATCTGGATTTCTCTTAGCACGTGCACCTGATTTGGAGTGAAATACGATTGTTTTTATTGCTGAATGGTTGCAAGGTTTTAAATATCATTATTCAGAAATTTGAAGTTTTGTTAAGCCATACTTTTTTCCTGTTAGCGGCATAAAGGAACAAAACTTGCATGATGAGAGTTTTAAACATAACGAAATGATGATATGATGCAGTAAACCGTTTCCTCTAGTAAAACCATGTAAGTTTACTATGCCATGAAAATTTGGATAACTTGAGAAACTAAAAGCCGAAGATATTTTGCTCACCATATTTTGTGTATATTTGATTGAAGTTTTAGGGTTTGTTTGGTTCATGATTACAGTTTGCCAAGAAAAATTTCGGCACTTTTCTATGTGTTTGGTTCTTGCCATACTTTTCCATGTGTTTGGTTCTTATCCCATTATGACGCACTATGGTACACTGATTTTTTTTGCCAAGTTTTTTCACACTTTATGGCGCCCAACTTCTTAGCCACACTTTCCAAAGTTAGGCCTGACAATTGTGGCCGGGAACCCAAGAACATAGGACATGCAGTTTTTTCTCCTGTGTGATGTGGATGTCCGAAAAACGACATATGACATGCCAATTTTCTATCTCAAACATGTATTGGGTACTCTGTTTTTCTTACTTGAATTATCCCTGGTAAATAATACTCTAAATATAGAGCAAAACAATATGAAAAAGTTCAACTTGCAGCTGCACTATAGCAATGCTACTCATGAAACAATTTGATAAATGCATAAGTTTGAGTCATATATGCACTTCTCTTCGTGGAAGCTGGTCAACTTTGAGGCCATACCAAGGATACATCGTGTGTTCTACCCTTTGATTGCATTGCTAGAGAATTTTTTTCAAGGCTCTAGAGATCTGACCTGGCATGCTACGGTTTCACAGGTTTCTAGAATCAAGCCCGTCCTTTGGAGACTGATGAGATGCTTGCGAGGATTACAGAGCAAGGACCCGACATAAAAGGGCCCGACACATGTATCTCTTAGTTTATGAGTTCTTGATGTGATGTTACTGTCATTTATGGTAGGATGCATTCAAATTGTTTTGTTACTTTGAACTTTTTTAATAGGAATGAATGTGTCTTGTCGCTTAACTTATTAAGATTGCATACTCTTACTTACCTCATTGTATATGTTTGCTTCAGTGAACATGGGCTCAATGGTGTTCGGCACTATGGTTCTTGGGTGTTATCTTTCACATTGTGTTGCCACTTGTGCTATTGTTCTGGCTATACCATTCAGAACTGTTACCCTTCTGATAGAGATGCACATTTAAGGTTTGGATAGTCGAATGGACTTTCAACTAGCTAGCATAACCAATGATAATTTAAGGTGTAATTCGACAGCTACATTCTGGCTACCTTACATTATTGTTCTTTATGGTAGTATGCATTCACGAAGCTATGTTACTCTGAACTTTTAAGCTGATGTACCTGATGACTGGCGTCTTCTAAGGATGTCGTTGACAACTGCTGCAACATCGACACTACCGTTCAGATGCTCTTGAACATTGGCATCCAAAGGCCATTTATTTTCATTGTTCATCATCCATTAGGCCTCCATACCGAAGATGGCTATTGTTGCCTTGGTAAAAAAAAAGATAATTGTTGAGTTTGGTCGAATTTGTTGGTGGTTATTGTAACCTTGGGTTTTAGTTGAAGAAATTAAATAATTGTTAACTCCACTTGTACTTTCAGGCTTAGATTTGGTTTATGCGCAACAAAACTCTTATAATTGTTTGATAGTTTAGTTGCTTGGCTTGGATCTGTGTTTGAATGCATGCTTTGATTTGATTTTGCTCAGGTCAAGTTACTGTTCTAGCGGTGGTGCCCTCCGGTGGTGTTCAGACGGTTGTTGTGCCCTGCGGTGGTGTTGTGGTGGTGGTGCCCTCATCTGGAGCTTTATGCTTTTTTTTATTTGACACACTGTGTCTATAACAAGATGCTGGTATAGGTTCAGTTTTATATTAGTGTATTCATGTTTCCATTAGCTTTGCTTCTGGAGTTGCATTTAGTAGAGCTGGTAGATGGTTAACCTGACATGCTACTGTTTCACAGGTTTCTAGAATCAAGGCCGTCCTTCGTAGAATGATGAGAGGCTTGCGAGGATTACAGAGCAAGGACTCGACATAAAAGTCCCGAGCCCCAAAGTGTCCTACTTTTTGTAACGTTGCCGCCATGGCATATACAATGTTACGATCCTCTACGACCTGCCTTCCAAGCTATTCTGCTGTGTAATCAACATTGAGCTCAAGGTGCCTGCTCCTTCTCCTTTTTGCCCAATACTTGAGTTCAGTTTGGCTCTGTGTCCAGAAAATTTCTTCAGCTGTTTGCGTGCTCCGAAACTCTATTCAGTTGTCTTACATTTTCTGGGGAATTTTGGCAGTCTGAAGCGGACACACCGACGAAGTCTACGTGCATGTCATGCTCATGCCTGAGCATGAAGTACGCATTACACTGAATTTATTTTTCTTTCGATTATTTTTAATAGTTTTTCAACATTGAGTCTTCGTAGTTGACATGGAGATTTATGTTGTTCTCCTAATGCTCTCCAGGTTCAGGAGCTATAATCGTAACCGATTGTTTCATTTGATGCAACGTTGTTTGTTGTTAACTCACATTTTGTCGTCGAGTTGGATTTATATTCAGGAAAGGGCAGAGGCCATGGCGAATATTTTTGACAGTTCATGGTAATTAACTTTTCCTTGGTTAGTTAGCTCTCATAGTATTTTTTTCCTTAATTCCCATCGTCTCTTCATCTACTGTATTCATCTAACCATCAATGCATGGTAGCTGCTAACCCGCTAAACGCCAGTGAGTACCATCTTCTCTTCATCTAGTGTAGGAAGCAACTACAAGTTCGTCAACGGTGGCAGTGGTGCCTTGATCGTGTGTACAAGGTTTCCAGGATGCCTAGCTAGTGGTGTGCGTATGGAGATGTGACAAGTTCGTGTGTTAAAGTATATAATTGTGTAGTTGTTCTCATGTGCATGGGTTTTGTGACTAGTCGAATGGCAAATTTTCTTTGTGTTGTGCAAGCCTCCCAGAATTATATTGTTGAAAGGAAGGGTAGGTGCTTTGGTAGATGGCGGCACATGCAAATATATTTATTTAAATTCAGAAGATAGCATGTACTTGTGGTATCCAGAAGATAACATGTATATATGTTGTCAAAGAAACAAGTTGCCGTTCATGCCTACCATCATTCTTGTGGTATCATTTGCTTTTGTGTTCGACTTTATACCCAGATTTTGATTTTGCAAGCTTTGTGTGTTGGAAAATAATAGGGTAACTTGTTCTGGATCATTGGATGATACTACATTGGAATATAATGATGCGCACATTGCTTATGTCTCGTTTCTACTTTGCTAGTCTAGTGAGCTAGAGTTTCGAATTTCAATTATGTATGCAGTCATTCCCTCCAGTTGATGGAAAAAAACAATTTTTTGATTGAAGCAAAGTGAAAGTTCTCGGTTAATTTATCTTTTTATTTAGAAGCAATACTTAGCCTCCACTTGGCTCACCTGTTTATTTTTGGAGCCTATATTTTTCCCCTACGCTGGTTAGCTGTGCCTGTGAGAAACGGCCGAAAAATGGATCTCTAGTTGTCCGTTAGATTTATGGAGGCCATGCGTAGAAAATGTAAAAATAGGTCGAGGAAAATAACAACAATCTAAGCGCTGACTCTGGAAAGAACTCACATCCCTATTTTCCGGCTTTTTTTTGCCTAATATACGATGAATTGTCGGAAAGGTCTTTTTTAGCCGTAACCCAGCTGGAAAGTTGATCGATGTTGAAGTAGTAAAACAAATCCATCAATTTTGAAAGAAAACTAAGCTGGAAAACTAGCAGGACGGGCATACCATTGGATAATGAGAACAGCTAGAACGAAGCTAGAGAGAGAGTAGGTTTGCTCCTCGGAATAAGGAACGATCGCTGACTAATTCTTAGCATGCACATAGAGGATATACCATTGGATAATGAAAACAACTAGAACAAAGCTAGAGGGAGGGAGAGAGTAGGTTTGCTCCTACGAATAAGAAACGATCGCAGACTAATTCTTAGCATGCACATAGAGGATATATAGGGAGAAGAGATGGCGCATTGGGAACATGTCAGCACCATAACCACCCACCAAACTATAAGGATACATAGGGAGAAGAGATATTCTTCAATTACAACGCTGAAGTCGGCTAGTTTGCTGCCAATAGGAGCTTCCAAAAAAAAATCTAAAGCCTAACCTCCATCTACCAACCATGCTGGAAGGGGTGGCGGGAAAAAATGCCAGTGATCTTCCACCTCTCGAACTCCTCCTGGATTTTATTCTTCACTGTTGCCACGGCTGACCATTCTCTTTGCAATGTTCCAGGTAGTCATATAGTAAACCCAGTTTTCAGGGAGCATGCAGGTAGCCATATAGGAAACCCAGTTTTCAGGGAGCATGCAAGCAGACGTAGGTAGCACATAAACAAGTATGTCCAACTTCTTCAATAACTCACGAGGAAGTATGGAAAATCGAGACACAAGCCTAGCCAGTGATTATTGCTTGGTTGAGGACTAATAGGATTCCACCCCCCTAATTTACTGGCTCTCACGGGCTGCCATGTCACCAATCCGTGGGAGAAGATATCTTGTCCGTCCAGATGATGAACCAACAGACCAAGTAGAACCGATGGATCGAAGTACCAAAAATCTGAACCTCTTTTCCCACCAAACCAAGTCTATAAATCCAAGGCGATGGCCACACCGCGGGCGGCATCGCGTGCGTGACTTGTGACTTTGGACTTTGGCGAGGAGAGGAGAGGAGTGGAGTCGGCACTCTGCATCAATTTGAAGCTGAGGTGACCACTGTTGTCCGTTTCATCAGCCGGCGTTGGCCGTGTCGTCGTCTTCGATTGGATGGTCAGACTGTCCAGCCAGCCGCCGGCCCAGACTGCACCGGCCCTCTGTCCAGCCAGCTGCCGGCCCAGACTGCGGCGGGCAACCCGTTTGTCAGACACACGCCGGACAGGCCGCCGCAGCATCCGCAGGTGAAGCAGGTCAGCAAGCCGCAGGCTGTCATGCCGGAAGAGGCTGGGCCGAACAGGTGGTCTCATGGTGGGGATGCTCCCAAGAATGAGCATCTGATGATGTCGGGGCCTTTGGGGCAATGTGACAACCCTGACTGCGTCAATTGCCCTCCCGCGTGCAAGAACAAGAGATACTTCCAGAGAGCTCCCCATCATTTCGACAACAAGGTGGTTTTGTTTTCCCCATCACTGTTCTTCTTCAGTATGTCCCCCGCATCATCAGATTTGTACCATTGCTTGGTGGCAATCAGTCTGCCACTGGATTCATATTTGAGTCAGCATGGGCTAATTTTGTGATCAACCTTCTAATGTTTGTTATGTCGGGACATGTTGTTGGTTCATGTTGGTACCTTTTCGGATTACAGGTTAGTTCATTTTCATTTTCGTTGCAATTTGCACGCACATTTATGACATGTATTTGCAAAAGCAAATGTTCAAATTTAGATAATCGTAACAATTGACTTATTCACTTGTATTTTACTAGGTTGGAAATATTAGATGTTTTCATTGTAATAAAGAATGGTCGAGAAGTCACATCCAGTTGCATTCAGTTGTATATGCTCTGCATTTTAATATGAAAAAAATGAGATAGAAACTACCATATACCCTGCTCAATTTGATGTCTACTATGTGCAGAGTTATATCAACTTCCGTAGTTATCCTTATCATAAGTTAATAGAGTTGCACAATTAATATGTAGCAGATGTTGCCGTTAATAAAGACCAGTAGAGATATGTTAATATTATTTTTCTTCTGGTCATATTTTGTCACAGAGGGTTAACCAATGCCTACAAAATGCCTGTTCCGCATCCAAAATTCCATCCTGTGAGGTTTTTCGAGACTGCGGACGCGACTTTGATACTGTGGGGCAACCTGGGTTAAATTGGCAGAAGTGGTATAATGATTCTGCCTCAACATCATGTTTCAGTACTGGAGATGGTTCTACTTTCAAATACGGCATTTATCAGGAAGCTGTTCTGCTGGCTACAAAACGCAGTGCTATTACACGTTATATATATTCATTATTTTGGGGGTTTCAGGTATTTGACTTCTCTTGCTCGTGTTCTTCCATTTCAATTAGGTTTCCCATTTGTACATTTGACATGTATGGTTAACACACTGTTCCACAATACTCTTCTGAATGTTTTTACCTTATCTTATCTCCGTCCTAAGCATTTTAAACCATCTATCCCTGACCAAATTTTATGTTTCTATGTAAATGGTTTAATTTCAGCAAATAAGCACTTTAGCTGGAAATCTTGTCCCAAGTTACTTCGAAGGAGAAGTTCTCTTCACTATGGCTATTGTTGGTTTGGGACTGCTGCTTTTTGCACTACTTATCGGAAACATGCAAAATTTTCTCCAGGCTCTTGGAAGTCGGTATGCGGCTATACCACGGGCTTATTTATCATGCAATAGTATCCACCTGTTTGTCAATGAACTCACCCTGCCTTTCCATGGAAACCTCATGCTATTATTTCATTACTGTGCGCCATGGCACCATGCCTTTCCATGGAAGCCTCATGCAATAGTATCCATCTTTTTGTCAATGAACTCACCCTGCATTTCCATGGAAACCTTCATATTGAGCAGTGGAATCAACTATTTGTAGTAATATTGGATCTTGTTGTATGAAGAGGCTGGGCCGAACAGGTGGTCTCATGGTGGGGATGCTCCCAAGAATGAGCATCTGATGATGTCGGGGCCTTTGGGGCAATGTGACAACCCTGACTGCGTCAATTGCCCTCCCGCGTGCAAGAACAAGAGATACTTCCAGAGAGCTCCCCATCATTTCGACAACAAGGTGGTTTTGTTTTCCCCATCACTGTTCTTCTTCAGTATGTCCCCCGCATCTCGAAGGATCATGCCAGCACCACCATTGCTTTCCTCCCCTGTCCACGACGCATCAGTATTGAGTTTAGACCATCCTGGCGGGGGTCTAGTCCAGGATTCCATAGTGGCTTTCGATGATGAAGCCAGGTCAGCCTGCCGCCCTTGCTTCGCTTTGATGACGTAGCAGATGGTAGCCTTCCCTTTTGCTGGGTCTGCTAGAGGGTTTTGCTTGATAACAAGCAGAGAATCGACATAGCTGCGGAGGAAACGCCTCGACGCTTCAATTGGTGGCGCAGGCTTATGATGCACCACTTCGTTACGGACATGCCAAGCCCGCCACCAGGTCATCAGCATCATCATACGCGTCGTCTCTGGCACCTGATCCATAGCTTGAAGGACCCACTCTGGACCCGAATTCTTGATGCTCTCCAGAGCCGGTAATGGCCACACCTCCTCCATCGCCGCCAGAGATCCCTCGCCATGGGGCAACGACAAGAAATGGAAATGGATGAATCTGTAGCTAAAAGATGTCCGTATACCCCCGTATCTAGATAAAGTTGGGAAGCATTTTTAGGAATAGAGTGTGTGTTATTATTGTAATGTGAACCTCTGGAACTTTGAGAATCGACTTGGTCATCAACTAGACCAAGTCCCGAGCACCGGTGCTCCTGATTTGGCCAAACAGGGGACAAAGATTTGGTGCACCCTAGGTCCCGAGCACCGGTGCTCCTGATTTTTATAATATTTAAAAATTATACTTTTGCATTTTAAAAAATCATAAATATTATTTCACATACACATGTTCTGAATACACTTGCAAAGTTTCAGTAGAAATTACGATGTATTTCGAGCTGCCAAAAAATAACAAATTTATGTGTGTAGGGATGATTTTGTCAGAAATTTGTCTTTTAGTATAGCTCAAAATACAACATATTTTTATCCGAAATTTACACCGCACCTTTAGAATGTTCATATGTATCTGCACATTTATTTTCATATTTTTTAGAACCTTGGAAATATGTTTTTCAAAAATCAGAAGCACTGGTGCTTATGTGTCAAAGACACTTTTTCCAAACGGGTCCCTTATATATAAAAGTATGAATTCGAACAAGTGTTTCCATGTCTCTAAATTTTTGCAGTGGTTAACTGAAACTTTCGTGACCAACCTTCTAAAAGTATGAATGCTTGTAATTTTTTGTAAATGGTTAATAACTGAAATTCGTGTAACTAATAAGTGACATATGGTACCAAGAAGAAAAATATCATCGTTTGGCTATCCACTAATAACATGTTGAATCGTATTCTGGTAGAAATTTTCTTTTTAGGTGTTGACTGGTCATCCGATGTTTTAAAAGCCTACCACACCAAATGGCAATTTAAACAATAGCAACAGTAGCCACAATTACAAAGACGAAAATATAACATGAAGGTTT
Organism: Lolium rigidum; assembly: GCF_022539505.1. Lineage (NCBI taxonomy): Eukaryota > Viridiplantae > Streptophyta > Magnoliopsida > Poales > Poaceae > Lolium > Lolium rigidum. The sequence goes on along the minus strand of NC_061509.1, from coordinate 244,485,603 downwards.
AGAGTTGCTTGTTCAGTCTGCATTGAACATTAGAGCTCTTATGTGCGGAAAGTCTCAAAGGAGTGAACCTACGCACAGGAGGGAGAGCGAGGAGATCCAACAAAAGTGAATTTAAAGTGTCACCTACTCGACTTTAAATTGATGAAGTTCCCCTTTAGTTTTTTGGGGTCGAAGCCACCGCCCACAAAGAGAAAAAGGACATCGACGCCTCGCTAAAACTAACTTTGAAGGAGCAGACGAAGTAGATAGATAAGAGGAAGACATATAAACGTTCTACACTCTACTGCCTTGATTTCCTTTTGTAAGACAGTTTCGGTAAGCAAATTAAGCCTGTGAAACCGTCTTTATATAACAAAAGTGAATTTAAACCGTCACATATTCGACTTTAGATAACTAAAGCTCTCCGCTAGTTTTTTTTTTGGAGGGTCGAAACCACTGTCATTGCCATAAGTAGAACAATGACCTCGACGCCTTGCTGAACCCAACTTTGGAGGAGCAGACGAAGTAGATAGATAAGAGGAGGACATACAAACGTTCTACACTCTACTGCCTTGATTTCCTTTTAGAAGACAATTTCGGTAAGCAAATTAAGCTTGTGAAACCGTGTTTATAAAGGGGACAGAGGAAGTAGTACTTACTAAACTGAACATGCTTACAAGCAAACGTGATAAACATGCATGTTACTCTTCATGTGTACTCACTCCGTTTCTAAAAGAACTTCCCAACTTTTTCTAGAAATGGATGACTCTGTAGCTAAAATATATCCAGAATAAACATGCATGTTACTCTTCATGTGTTATTGTAATGTGAACCTGTGGAACTTTGAGAATCGACTTGGTCATCAACTAGACCATCACAAAAGTACCGATCCTTGACGATGATGAACTGTCAAAGGAACAAATATGCCGTCTCCCGGCCGCAAAATCAGGTTGCGAATAAATTCCCGTCGTCGTCGCCGCCAGCGTTTTTTTTCTGCTTCCGGGAAGACCAGAATAGCACGCCTCCATCGATCCATCCCCAGGTGGCGCCGCGGTAGCGAGCCCCTGTGCGGCGCGTGACGCTCGCTCGCACCGTCCCACACTCTACGTTGTGAGACTGAATTCGCGGTCCCACCGGCTCACGCGCTTCAGGCCGCCCACCCTGTCAGCGAGATAAGTACGGCTGCAAAACCCTCACTCCGGGTTGAGACGTCTGTTGACTCCTTGCAGTCGCTACGCCCTGCTTAGCGGCGAAGCCAAATAAAAAACGGCTGGAGAAAAGCCGGGGAGGACAAGCCTCGCTCGCTCGCTCGCTCTCTTCGCGGTCCGAAATCCGGAGCTGCGGCAGTGGAAGCAGGCTGCTACTCCCGTCCGCCGCCTCCGCCGCTGGCCGGGAACTGCTCGCCGGGTCGGTGCGTTTCCTCCCCCCTTTTACTCTGCGTTTTTCTTGTACAAGATCAGTTCAGGATTCTAGGGCGTTTTCTTGTGGAGTTATTATGTTTGGGGTGATTTCTGGCGTTCTTCGGGGATTCGCAATGCGGCGGCGGCGCCGGAGGTTATGGGTGAGAGGGGTTATTTTTGGAATGTTCCGTAGCATTTGCGTCCCCGGGATACGATTACCCCGACAGATTTCCTGCCCCCTTTTTAGCGTTTTCCTTCCAAGTATCAGCGGGGGAGGAGGTCGAGATTTGGGGGTTCCGGGAGCCGATTCCATGGGCGCTTTTTTGTTGTTGGTTTGTGTGTATAAATCTATTTTCCACACCTAATTTTCCCCGTGTTCTTCTCTTCTTCTTCTCTGGTGGGGTTTATGGGGATGTTCTGGTAGCCGCTTCAGCAGCCGTCAAATCTCGGTATGCACGAGTTGTGCGCGAAGGCCGTACCTTCAGGACAGACGAAATTGTTCCCAGTTCCTCCTCTTTCGCGTTTAATGTTATTCTACAGTTTCTGTTCACTCGTGGATGTAATTTATATTTTAGCTGTTTCACTGAGTCATGAACTCGTGATGTTCTAATAGAACCAATCCTGTCCGCAGGGTTAAGAGATGGCCGACCAGGAGCGAGATGACATCCCGATGCTGCTACGAAACGTGGAGCTCCCAAAATTCCCCCGGAGCACGTCGATGTGCATGCCGATGAGGGACGAGGACTACGAGGAGGACACCTACGTGCCCCACACCGGCCCTCTGTCCAGCCAGCCGCCGGCCCAGACTGCGTCGGGCAATCCGTTTGTCGGCAGGCGCACGCCGGACAGGCCGCCGCGGCACCCGCAGGTGAAGCCGGTCAGCAAGCCGCAGGCTGTCATGCCGGAGGAGGCTGGGGGGAACAGGTGGTCTCACGGTGGGGATGGTCCCAAGAATGAGCATCTGATGATGTCTGGGCCTTTGGGGCAGTGCGATAATCCGGATTGTGTTAACTGCCCTCCCGCGTGCAAGAACAAGAGATATTTCCAGAGAGCTCCGCATCATTTTGACAATAAGGTGGTTTGGTTTCCCCTGCTACCTAGAGGGTGTCCTAAATTACATGAATCCTTCATACTTGATACTTATGCTTAGAAGATCAGTCCACAATTTTCTTTAATAAAATGCAACCTATCACTGGTACCTACTTCTCATTTCACATTAAGTAATCTTTCTAGAAGTTCAAATACCTTCATAGTATTTCCAGTTGAGGTATAGTTATTAGCTTGTTTGTCTAGCTACATTTTCTTGAAACGATGACCGACACAGTTCCTAGATCCTTGATAACTGTGTTGAACTATTGTATTGATGTGTTTCTCTTTGCTCCTTTGAAGCTCCATAACATTCTCTATGCTCACCAACGTGGGTGGAAGAAGAGCATTGAGCGTTTCCTTTCATACATCCCGATCATGAATCCACACGCCAAGGTTGTTCAACAGTGGAACCAATTCTTTGTGATATCTTGCCTGGTTGCCATCTTCATAGATCCTCTGTTCTTCTTCCTATTGTCAGTACAAAAGGTAATTGTGTACCAACTCCATTCTTTTGTACATCTTTTTTTCTGAGAAAATAGCAGGAGCACTGTATTTGAGATAAGTAGGTTTAGAAGCATCGTACGGCTGTGAGATTTAGGCTTTCCAGGGCACACCTTTGAGCATTATTTTTCTACTTCCATGCTAAACATTATTCGACTTCTGTCCTTTGCTGCTTTATTTTAGTTAAACCTCAGTTGTGGTGCTTGTTACTGATGTTGGGAGAGCTTGTCAGTTGTCACATTTATAGAGTACATGTCCTGTTTTATTTTTTATTTTTGAGCTGAAACATGTCCTGTTGCAGTCTTGTATTACACCATACTTTCAACTCCATGGGTTGATATCTACTGTGGTGATAGTGGTAGGAGCAATAAGGTTTATGACATTTGCTGGGAGGTACACATCCTCGGAAGTCATACTATAGACACATTAAGAGTTGACATCTATTGGGGTGATAGAGGTAGGAGCAATAAGGTTCATGACATTTTTTTGGGACACACTTACCCTCGAAAGTGATATTAGAGAGACAATAATCCAGTTGTTGTAGGAACTTGTAATATGTGGTGGTATCAGTGAATACTAGATGTTCTTGCAGTAACTCTGATCAAAGCAGACCACACTTATCATTTTGAATTGGCTTAATGCAGGATAACAAATGCATAGTGTTGAACTGGAAGTTCGCTACAGGGCTTGCCGTTGTGAGAAGTGTTTCTGATGCTATTTATTTTATGCACATGCTTCTTCAGGTAAGTGGTTAATTAGTTGTGATATTTTATAATACAGACAAAGCTTCACATTTTATGAACCATGAATCAAGTAGGTACAAAATGAAATAATGTGAATGACATTTTTAACTTGGTATCCATGCTGAGTGTACTATCGACCTTAACGCTTTGTTGATTGTTAATTGGTTTGGCATGCTACTAGTGTATATTAAATTTTGGAGACAATAGTTGAGCACTTAGTTCTTCCATGAAAGAAATATCTTGTCAAGTCAAAAAATAGACCACCTTATTTGTTACTTTGGTCTTGTAAAAGGTGATAATTATAAACATAAATATGAACTTCTCTTTCAGTTCAGACTGGCTTATGTGGCTCCAGAGTCGAGAGTCGTGGGAGCTGGAGATTTAGTTGATGAGCCAAAGAAAATTGCTGTTCATTATCTCCGGGGACATTTTTTACTTGATTTCTTCGTCCTGCTTCCACTTCCTCAGGTAAGTGCCTTGTCTATCTACATCTGTACCAGTGGTTTTATACATCGAGCTTCCTCATGTCACTCCTAGCAAAGACTATTGTTATGTGCGCCAAAACATTTTGTTTTACAAACACATTGAACATACATGTCAGTTACGTGTGCCAAAACATATTGAGCATTTTGACTTCGGCTGTGCATGTTAGTTGTGTGTGCCAAAATATTTTGTTCTCAGACACAATTTGAAAGTAGACTTATTGAACATTTTGACTTACTTTGGTTGTATGTTAGTTAGGGAGTAGGCGAGTCATTTTTTTTTAAAAAAAATAGACATTTTGACATGACACTATCTATGCTGCATTCCTGAAATGTTGACCTGTAACCAATTATTTAGGGCATAGTTTAGTGACTATAAGAAAGCACAATAAATTCCATGCTGACACAGGATCAACGCATATGAGCTAAGCTGATAATAACTTGCTGGTTCCTGATATATTTGCATGCATGCAAATTCCTTTGAAGCATTAGATCTGATTCTACGTCTGCGGATGCTTCTCATCTGATTACTGTTCCAGTTGCTTGTCTAAACTGGCTTGATCTCCTTTCCAAGTTCATTGCCCATAGACAATCATTTAAACAGTTTTGAGTATTTGTGAACGATCTTGCTATCTTCATGATTTGTGCTAAAAAAAATTCTTCATTATTTGTTGAAGGTGATGATATTGGTAGTCATTCCTAGATATGTTGGGTTATCAACAGCAGACATCGCCAAGAATTATTTGCGTGTCACTGTTCTTCTTCAGTATGTCCCCCGCATCCTCAGATTTGTACCATTGCTTGGTGGCAATCAGTCTGCCACTGGATTCATATTTGAGTCAGCATGGGCTAATTTTGTGATCAACCTTCTAATGTTTGTTATGTCGGGACATGTTGTTGGTTCATGTTGGTACCTTTTCGGATTACAGGTTAGTTCATTTTCATTTTCCTTGCAATTTGCACGCACATTTATGACATGTATTTGCAAAAGCAAATGTTCAAATTTAGATAATCGTAACAATTGACTTATTCACTTGTATTTTACTAGGTTGGAAATATTAGATGTTTTCATTGTAATAAAGAATGGTCGAGAAGTCACATCCAGTTGCATTCAGTTGTATATGCTCTGCATTTTAATATGAAAAAAATGAGATAGAAACTACCATATACCCTGCTCAATTTGATGTCTACTATGTGCAGAGTTATATCAACTTCCGTAGTTATCCTTATCATAAGTTAATAGAGTTGCACAATTAATATGTAGCAGATGTTGCCGTTAATAAAGACCAGTAGAGATATGTTAATATTATTTTTCTTCTGGTCATATTTTGTCACAGAGGGTTAACCAATGCCTACAAAATGCCTGTTCCGCATCCAAAATTCCATCCTGTGAGGTTTTTCGAGACTGCGGACGCGACTTTGATACTGTGGGGCAACCTGGGTTAAATTGGCAGAAGTGGTATAATGATTCTGCCTCAACATCATGTTTCAGTACTGGAGATGGTTCTACTTTCAAATACGGCATTTATCAGGAAGCTGTTCTGCTGGCTACAAAACGCAGTGCTATTACACGTTATATATATTCATTATTTTGGGGGTTTCAGGTATTTGACTTCTCTTGCTCGTGTTCTTCCATTTCAATTAGGTTTCCCATTTGTACATTTGACATGTATGGTTAACACACTGTTCCACAATACTCTTCTGAATGTTTTTACCTTATCTTATCTCCGTCCTAAGCATTTTAAACCATCTATCCCTGACCAAATTTTATGTTTCTATGTAAATGGTTTAATTTCAGCAAATAAGCACTTTAGCTGGAAATCTTGTCCCAAGTTACTTCGAAGGAGAAGTTCTCTTCACTATGGCTATTGTTGGTTTGGGACTGCTGCTTTTTGCACTACTTATCGGAAACATGCAAAATTTTCTCCAGGCTCTTGGAAGTCGGTATGCGGCTATACCACGGGCTTATTTATCATGCAATAGTATCCACCTTTTTGTCAATGAACTCACCCTGCCTTTCCATGGAAACCTCATGCTAATTATTTCATTACTGTGCACCATGGCACCATGCCTTTCCATGGAAGCCTCATGCAATAGTATCCATCTTTTTGTCAATGAACTCACCCTGCATTTCCATGGAAACCTTCATATTGAACAGTGGAATCAACTATTTGTAGTAATATTGGATCTTGTTGTATGAAGTCCTCTTGCCTTATCGTAGGAAACTGGAAATGCAACTTCGACGGCGTGATGTTGAGAAGTGGATGAGCCATAGACGATTGCCTGAAGAATTGAGAAGGTTTTCTTAGCAATAATTAAACAAATATTATTATTTACATACGCCATGGTCTTTTACAGTTGTAACACAGACAACGGCCCTTTGATATTTTGTTATATATATATATTACATGTTTCTATTCTGCTAATTTTGTTTTTCATGCAGCATGAACTTGTTTTCTCTTACATTTGTGTTTCTGCTGTTTGAATAGAAATAGTGACTTCCCAAATACTGCTCTTGTCAATTTTTCATGTCTCTTATCTTTAAACTTTATGAAATGCCATTTATTTTGTTCTGCGGGAACGAGTAATGTCTATTGTATTTTACGAACAATATTTAACAGAAACGGAACAATGATTTGGTACACGTTCCAAGTTGGCATGTAAGTAGTTAACCTCCATACGCAGGACATGTGCCATCTAATGACAATGTCCATGAGAACCTGATATGTGGTTTGGAATTTCTTTTTCATGTTGTTATAATCACTAGGTGTTTTACTTCTACACTTCAAAGATAGTAACCTTTGAAGTTATCTGAATGTACAGGAGGGTTAGACATGCAGAAAGGTTCACCTGGGCAGCTACTCAAGGAGTAAACGAAGAGGAGCTTTTAAGTAATTTACCAGAAGATATCCAAAGGGACATACGGCGACACTTCTTTAGATTCCTTAATAAGGTTCATTGTAACTTCGCTGCCATTATTTACATTTGATGAACAAAACATGGAAATATTAAATAAAATTGAGATAAAAACTTGAGATGTCCTCTAAATGGGTGATCCCCATGTGAATTAGACCTTATATTTTTCCCTAGAAATAAGAGGTATGTAGTTAATCTGAATCTGTTCAGGTTGTATGTTCACCTTAGTATCTATGCCTGCCTGATAATGACCTCCCTCTCACCTCGTAAAGAATCCCTGAGTGTGATTATTTTGCAGGTTCGATTGTTCACCTTGATGGATTGGCCAATCTTGGATGCTATCTGTGACAAATTAAGACAAAACTTATATATCAGTGGGAGTGACATCCTTTATCAAGGTGGCCCTGTTGACAAAATGGTTTTCATAGTGAGAGGTAAGTTAGAAAGCATCAGCGCTGATGGTAGCAGGGCTCCATTACATGATGGAGATGTATGTGGAGAGGAGCTCCTCACATGGTACTTGGAACACTCTTCAGCAAATAAAGGTCTATAATTTCTTGACTGCATTCCTGTATTTATACTATATAGTAGTTCATAATTGTAACCGCACATGGACTGCGACTGTTTCAGATGGCGGGAAAAGCAGATTCCATGGTATGCGCTTGGTTGCTATTCGTACTGTGACATGTTTAACAAATGTTGAAGCTTTTGTACTTAGAGCAAGTGACCTCGAACAAGTCACTTCCCAGTTTGCACGGTTCTTGCGTAATCCACGAGTGCAGGGAGCCATCAGGTAGCCATTTGCTTTTCTAATTAACCATTCCTGCTTTACCAGAATAGAAGCTGAGTTCTACTGGAATTTTTTGGATGTTGAGGTTGTTGGTTTGAGTAATTATATTGCTGACAAAATATGAGCGACTTAATTAGTTTGCCATTTATCAATTTGATTAAAATTGCCAGCCATATTCTTCTATGGTACTCTTTAAAGTATCAATTTTCTGAACTCCTATGTATTACTCTGTTGACTGATGCTTGAACCCCAATGCTTCAACTGTATCCAACAGGTATGAATCGCCCTACTGGAGGACCATTGCTGCAGCGCGCATCCAAGTTGCATGGAGGTACCGTAAGAGGCGACTAAAGCGGGCAGAAAGATCAAGGCCGAGCGAAGAACCTGATCGTAAACCTACATGGTCTCATTATGCTTTTCAGCATTGATAGAGGGCTGATAGTCTGCCTAAGTAGATACTAACTACCTGTGCAGTCCTAGACTATAGCTTCCAGAAATCCTGAATTCCTTGTTGGAATGTAACCCGCGCGGTTAAAGTTTCTCTCGGCTTTCCAGTTCTCTGATGTTGTAGCTCCAGAGGTGTGAAAACTAATCTCCTGTATATAGTGAAAAATTATTTGATTTCGGCTTTCCAGTTTCTCTATGCATGGCTTTGTTTAGCATGAAATTATTTGTTTGTGAAATCCTAGGATAACTGCAAAATTGTGGGCCGGTCAGCACCATTTAATTGTCAGACACCGTTGGTCGGTTCCTGGTCTGGAGCCGACGTTTGATGTTGGGTTTCTACAAAGAGTATTCAAATTGCCCCAAGTCTTATGGAATGTTTGTAAGTGCATTCCTTACAAAATGTCAATTGTACATCTGAATTGACTTGAACTAAGATGCAGGTTTCCATCTACCAGTATCAATTTTGAACTTAATTTTTCCGTCTTGAATGGTATGGATAGAGGCGGAATGTATACATGGAAAAGAGGATATCTATAACTGTTGCCATGCATGACTTTGCTTTAGTTGTTCATATCTTCTTGATTACAAAACTTTGCAAAGGTTGTGTTGTAGACAATTTAGCAGTTCTCACTGGTGATTTCAGTTGGACAACCAGACTGGAAGAAACAAGAACTATGAACCCTTTTCTGCAATGTCGAAATCAAAATGGACATGTACATACATCTTTACAGGCAGCACTACACGCTACCACTAATTCGTCAGATCAGGGAAGAACCACAGTGGCTATAGTATCTACTACTTGCGGCGGCGGTCACGGTCGTCGGCGCAGAAGCAGAGTTCGCCGGCCATTGTTGTATCTACTTGCGGCGGCGGTCACGGTCGTCGGCGCGGAGCGCGGCGTCGCGGATGTTGGTGACGAACTCGTCCCATCCGAGCCAGGAGCCCTGCACGGCCGGGTCGAAGCTGGCGGAGAGCACCCCGTAGGGCACGCCGAAGAGGAGGCCGAAGAGCAGGAACGCGACCCAGACGGGCGGCTGCAGGTCGCGGACCCCGGTGGCCTCCCCGGCGGCCCGCAGCGCCGCCTCGCCCGCCGCGGTGAACGCGAGCGCGGCGGCCGGCACCCGCCACGTCATCCGCTCCAGCACCTCCTCCGACTCGAGGAGCGCGAGGTCGCGGTCGCCCAGCTCCTCGTCGGCGACGGAGGCGTCGGCCAGCAGCAGCGAGCCGAGGAGGAAGGCGGCGAGGGAGTAGGCGAGGGGCATCCAGGCGGGGACGCGCTCCACGCCCGCGGCGTCGCCGAGGTAGCCGAGCAGCGCCGGCACGGCCGCGAAGGAGAAGGCCGCGAGCGCCGGGAGCTTCCAGAGCGCGCCGAGGTCGGCGGTGAGGTCGGCGTCGCGGAAGGCCCGGAGGAGGTCGTCGTCGGCGGTGCCGAACAGGTCTGACTCGTCGGCGAGCCCCGCGTCCACGAGGTTCTGGAGGAAGGTCCGGAGGTCGTTGTCGCTGCTCCGGTAGGCGTAGAGCACCTTCCCGGCCACCGTCCAGAGGTCGTCGTCGTTCTTGATGGCGTTGGGCTTGCTGTCTTGGGCTGCGTTGGAGTCGCCGCCGGGGGTGGAGCAGAGGCGGACGTGGGCGTGGCGGGGACGAGGGGGGAGCTGGAGAGAGGAGCGGCGGCGGAGGGGGGACGGGGAGAAGAGGGGAGACGAGGTGCGCGTGGGGGCGAATCGGGGGCAGCGGAGAAGAGACTCCATGGCTGGCCTGCTCAGCTCAGCTCCCACGGCCAATGTGGGGAATTTTTGTGGTTCATCCGTCGGCTCAGCTCTGTTTTCTTCTTCTCTCTGTTCTGCTTTTATTTTCTGCTTGCAAATTGTCAAGATAACTACGGAGTATCATACGTCACGTGAGCTTCCAAAAAAAAAAAAATTATAACGTGAGGCTGAGGAAGAGGGCCCAAGGCTGAAGGCTATATACATTCCCTGGGATTATGAACATATTCTTAGTCAAATTTTGAGGTTTTGACTCTGAAAACCGTTTTGAATATTTCATCGATAGAAGGCGGCGGATCTTGGTCCATAACACCACAAGGACGTTTCCCCGGTCGACGTGCCATATGGCTGCCCATCGTTTCATAAAGTCTTGTTGGCGACAATGTTTTTTTTTAATCTTGCAATGATCGAGGCTCGATGTCTTTTTCGGTGTCCGTCTCGACAGCGCGAGTTGGGCGGCGGCCGCTTGCTAAGGTGGTTGCAGAAATCCCTAGTCATCCTTTCATATTTCTCGATCTTTTAAAATTTTATCTTCAAATTTTGGATAACCATTTTATTCCGGTTTATTATTTACTTTCTACGTGTGTTGCTTCGTGTAACTTAATTTTTAGTTAATAAAATATGTAATTGCTCTCAAAAAGAAAGAAGTAACAAACCAATTTGTCGATCTTGCCAAGTCATAGGCTGACGGCATCTTTAACGGTATGTAAACGGACGCGTTTTCGATCGCGTGATCGAAAAATACGCATGTACTCAAATCCAGTGATTCGATGCATAGTGATCGGCATGTCTGTCGAGACGCGTCCATATGAGAAATACAATGTATTTCGTTATAAAAACTTAAACAATGGTAGAATACGATATTATCTAATTCCAGATATTTGTTTGCAGAATATTACGAAGCTTTAAATAATTTTTTTGAAGTTTCATAAAAAGGGCTACATATGGGTTTCCATTTTTTTTTATCATATCGCTATTGAAAAATCGGTAGTGCTCCCTTTGTCCTTGAATTTTGTATTAAATTTGTTTAAATCTATAAATATTTACATTGTAGATAGTGTCTGATACATCTAAATTTTAACAAATCTAACACAACTTTAATGGGACATAGTGAGTAGCAAGGATTAGTAAGTGCATACCGAAGTGCCACACCGCCACATGGAATTAATAACGTTTATCATTTGTTTTTGAGAAACTTAGAAGTTGCCGGCAGATGCGTCATTCATGATAATCATGTATTACCTCCGTCCTAGATAAATGCCTTAACATTTTGTAGATATGAATGTATCTATAGCTAAAATTAATCTAAATACATCCGTATCTAGATAATAAGTACACTATTTTTAGCACCGAGAGGGAGTACTACATCTTCATCAAGCAATGATTATCGTGCACTTTTTTTTGAGGGTGATTACCGTGGCCTTGAGTACGAACAGCAAGTCACACAGGCTGGCCTTGAGTACTTCGTGGGCTTTATCCGTGAACTGTAGCCCATACTTGTTCGAGCCGGACATCACTCGTTCATCCGATAGGTAAACTCTGTAAACCCTCGCGAACACCAGATCGTTCCGAAGAAAGGAAAGGACCCGTACGGCGAGAGATTCATCTACCTGGCGTCCGGCCATGGACGACGGCGAGCCGGCACCGCCAGCAGCCCAGAGGCAGAGCAAGAAGAAGAGTATGCCGCACATACCTCACGAGCTCGTCGAGGTGATCCTGTCCCATCTGCCGGTGGAGTCCCTGCTGCGGTTCAGCCGCGTCTGCAAGGCGTGGCGATCCACCATCTCCCTCCACGCGTCCGTGAAGCCATGCCTGCTCATCTCACCCCAGACGCTACGGGACGGCAAGGTGCACTCGGACACAGTCATCCTGTACAGGTGGGAGGACAGCCGGCAGGGCGCCGCCCTTCCCGTCGTGCACGCCACCGACATGTCCTCCGACGTGATTATGCACGGGCTCGCGCACTGCGACGGGCTGATCCTGCTGCCCAGCGAGGCCGCCGTGCGCGTCCTCAACCCGGCAACACGGCGCACCTTAACACTACCGTGGAGCCCCGGCGCCGAGCCACCGCCACCAGGGCCCAACGTCCCCCTCTACCACCAGTCGTTCGGTTTCGGGCATGACCCTCGCTCTAACGCCTATAAAGTGGCTCGTTTCTTCTACCGTTCTATCTACGCGCCTGGGTCAGGCGAGTGTCTCTACACCACCGGGATGGAAGTGTTCACTATTGGAACCGACCAGCATTGGCGTGAGACGACAAAAGATCCGCCATACCCTGTGTTCACAAGACATACGGCGACCTTCTACAAGGGCTCTCTTCTCTGGTCCATCGACGAGCGTGTCCTCGGCCACAAACCGCCAGGTTTCCTCCGTTTTAGCTTGGAAGACGAGGCGTTTGGGGTTATGCCGCCGCCACCTTCTTGCTATCGGAGGCTGTACTACGTATGGTGCGCTTTAGCTGAGCTACGTGGGGAGCTTTGTTTGGCGTTTAAAGGGGCCAACATGAAGACAATCGAGTTGTGGATGTGCGACAACACCATGAACCCACAATGGAATCAACGTTACAGCATCAATGCTATATCGTGCAGTCCCCCTTATTTCAATCCAATTGCCGTATTTGATGATGAGATAGTTTTTAAGGACTGGCATTTTAGTACCAGACGTTACAATCTCAAAACCAAAACTTACCAGGATGAGTTCCATATGAAGGACTTGCAGTATCACAATCCAATCACAGGCATGCTTGGATACCAAGGGAGGCGCTTCGCCTACTTTGACGTGATCCCCTACACTCCAAGCCTCGTTCCAATCTAGCAGCACATTGCCAGTTCGTGATGGCTTCCTCCAATGAAACATGGGACACTCTCTACTCCTTGTGCACACTCATACTTTTTCTTTGAATGAATTACTTTAGTAAATTTCGTTTTTGACCATATGTTTACAACAACTTGGCAGAACTCATGTTGATGCAAACAAAACCAATGCCACCATGCACAAATTACTGGACCGCATTGTATTGTTCTTCTTATTCTAGTGCCCACAGGAATGCCAAGTTGAATGTGTGAGTAGGGAAAGAGAAAGGAAACGAGGTGATCTTAGACAATGGATATTTTAGTGAAATCTCTGATGAGGGCTAACTGATCTTACGCCCCATCTTTCTTGTGCCTTTAAAAAACGCCTCTAACATTCTATGCCACAAATTTGATCTGCCAACACAATGTCCCACATTAACTCTAAGAGAGTTTCTTATGCTCTTTATTCGCATTTTCTTATAATTTTCCTCAGGAATAGCTAACACTGCATATGCATATATCAAGGTTTGAGTTTGCTAAGGGAGCTCAAGTGTTCAGTTTTGTGGAGCAGATGAACTATATTGAGTTTTCAGTGGGGAGGGTGCTGCTTACCGTATGGATGTAGGCTGTGACAAAGAGGTAGTGATGAGGGAGGTACCCACTGGATCCTCCTTGTTGATGCCCGATCTTTCACAGCGAGAACCTGGGGTAGAGATTCCTCCCAACAACGCGATGAACGCAGCCTGGAGAAGAGGGAACGAATCCAGCAAGCAACGGATCGATGAACGATACGCCTCAAACCAAGAGCTAGACAATCCTTGATGAACACAAGAACCTTCGCAGCTGGATATAATAGATAACGGCAGCGCCGTACCCCCGGAGGGATGATACACGTGAACACACGCGATAGGGAAACCCTAAACTTTTAGACTAAACTTGTTCTATCCTAAACCCTAGCCGTGCCATCTCCTTATATGAGAGGGAGAGCTGGCCGGCCGGCCCCCTTATTGGGCCTAACCTAGTTCGACTTGGACAGGCCCAAGTCAAACAGACTCTATTAAAACCCTAGATGGCCCACAGCATAACCTGGCTACATTATTTCCTAACATAGAATGAATGACACAACCTTAGACTTAATTATTACATGGCGTAGGTCGTCCTAGCGTGTCACTCCCGAATCCTTGATGGCGTACCACCTAGGTTGGTGGAGTCCTGAAATTGGGCTCCACATAGGCCTCCGTGCCCATATCATCCTCCCCCCCTTCAAGAAGCGTTGTCCCCAACGCGTGAGGGTCTTCTGGAAAAGGTGACGTGATATGAACATGACACGTCCTCACCGTCCTCAAGTCTTGCTTGCCTTCCACACCACATCCTCCCTCGCGGCCTTCTCGACTTGATACAGCACTTGGCGCCTCCTTTCTTCTCCATATGAGTTTGGCCTTCGGCGCCAATTCCTTCTTCTTGCGAGGTTTTGATGGACCCTTGTGTCGTTGCACATGACCCTGCACAAGATGTGTAATTCCTGGGCCACATAGATGTCTCACACGTCCATCCTTGCCTCGATGCATCCGCGGTGTCGCGGAAAACTGGACTGCAGTACTCCTAGCACGGTAGTGCCGCTGCCCACTGTCTCTGACGCGCTCTACCACAGCCGGTCTGCCGCCCGGTTGACCGGACATGCGACCGGTCGATCCGGTTGTAACCGGGTCTAGGACCGGATCCTGACCGGGACGTCGCAACGTCTCACAGAACATGCTCCGGTTGGCATCAGCGCCTAAGCCGGTCTCGAACCGGGCTCACCCGGCGCCCGGTCCGGTTGGACCGGGTCCGTGACCGGGCTGAAACACCATCGCACCGGCTTCGCTAACCTTCTCGCCTCCCACTCCTCCCACGCGCATCCGCGCCATATGTACTCGGACATCATCAAGCACAAACATCATCAGTCCGCATACTAGCATCAACACAAACCGGAACCGTAGCACATGCCGCAACATCCACATCAACAACAAGTGTAGCTTCATCCGGCTTGTCACCAACAAGAACTGGCTTGTCATCTACAGGCTTGGCTGAAACATCACCAACATCAATGCTCGGAACATCATGCACCTTACGCTGCACATTAGACTTGTGCAACTTCTCCTTACGCACCACTAACTCCACATCGGACTTGATATGATCATCACCCATAGGCTTCAAAGTCCGCTGTTTGCCACCATGCATAAAAGAATATGTATTTGCTCGCCCAAAGATGTGTCACATTGCGATCAAACTGCCAAGGACGCCCAAGTAGCAATCCGCACACCTCCAATGGCAACACCTCGCAATCGATCTCATCAACATAGTCATCAACCGTAAATGGCACACGCACCTTATGAGTAATCTTCAAGCATACCACAGCCTATTCAACCACTCAAGATGTTTAGGTTCGGGAAGACGCCATGTAGACAACCCCAACGCTGTCACCATCGCCTTGCTAATGCCATTAGTACAGCTACCACCATCAACCATCAACTTGCAAGCCTTGCCCTTGATAAAGCACCGAGTCCGAAACAAACTCCATCGCTGAACCTTGTCAACTGTCTTGCAAGCATCATCTTGTACCTTCTTGAGTTGCATATTCAGCCCGCTCAATGGTACATCCGCCTCAACAGTCACATTAGCGCTCTTGGTATCAGAGCCAGGTTTCCTCTCCTCTGAAGATGTCACCTCGACTGTAGTGACTGTTGGTAGTGGAACAATCTCCTGAATAGGAACTATGCTCTTGTCCACTTCCTCTATTGCATGTACAACTCGGGACGACTGCTCACTATCCTCCATATACGGTAACACGAAACCATTACGAAGAAAAGTTTTGTAATCCTTCCAAGTTTTAGCAAATTCACCTCTGTCAATCGCATCCCACCAATAAGCATACAACTCTTCGTCCACACGCCGGTGAGCAAGAATATATGCATCATAACCAGTGAACTTTCCTCCATATCGACGACAACGAGTGAAACCCAATTCCATGTTCCTTTCCCAATGTTCATATTCCTCAACAGTCGCATCATGGTGTAAATACCACTTTAGTTTGGACAAATGACGTTGTACGCCCTTCCGTATATCAATGTAATCATTGAACACATAACCGGCCTTCGTGCCACGCAAGCACCGTATGCCACGCACATCGTCTGTAAATGAATCAAGAACATCATCAACAGCAGATCTTTCACACTGGATCCTCCTTGTTGATGAGGGAGGTACCCACTGGATCCTCCTTGTTGATGCCCGATCTTTCACAGCGAGAATCTGGGGTAGAGATTCCTCCCAACAACGCGATGAACGCAGCCTGGAGAAGAGGGAACGAATCCAGCAAGCAACGGATCGATGAACGATACACCTCAAACCAAGAGCTAGACAATCCTTGATGAACACAAGAACCTTCGCAGCGGATATAATAGATAACGGCAGCGCCGTACCCCCGGAGGGATGATACACGTGAACACACGCGATAGGGAAACCCTAAACTTTTAGATTAAACTTGTTCTATCCTAAACCCTAGCCGTGCCATCTCCTTATATGAGAGGGAGAGCTGGCCGGCCGGCCCCCTATTGGGCCTAACCTAGTTCGACTTGGACAGGCCCAAGTCAAACGGACTCTATTAAAACCCTAGATGGCCCACAAAGATGACCTAGCTACATTATTTCCTAACATAGAATGAATGACACAACCTTAGACTTAATTATTACATGGCGTAGGTCGTCCTAGCGTCTCACTCCTGAATCCTTGATGGCATACCACCTAGGTTGGTGGAGTCCTGAAATTGGGCTCCATATAGACCTCCGTGCCCATATCAGGTAGGTACCAGTTCAACCTCTTAAACCCGTACACTGACACGCCTTCATATCTTTCGTGTGTATACCACATCTTCTCTCTGCTATAATTTTGCAATAAGACGTGATGGTATCTCGGTCCGTGTTTGATACGTCAATTTCTTTTTATAAATTTGCAAACATCATCCTCTTCCACACAGGACGTGATGCTAGCTACCTTGGTCCATATTTGGTACATCGAAAGAAGTCGATCAGAGCGCGCATCGTATGTAAAAAAAACCAATTCCCAAATGTGTCCTACTCAAATATTACGCTAGTGGAAAAAGAGCCTGTAGTCTTAGCTTGTTTGGACCTTTAGTCTTGGTTAGGCAACCAGAACTGCTCATTCGGGACTAAAGGTCTCCACCTTTAGTCCCGGTTTAAATATAAATCGGGACTAAAGGGTCCTTCACATGATGCGGCTACGAACCAGGACTAAATGCTCTTTGTCGCGGTAGAGACAATGACCGTTTCTCTGCCGCGATAGAGGTTTAGGGTGGAGCATTTTCTCTGCCGCGACAGAGTTTCAGGTTTTTTTTTAAAGGAGTACGGTAGGAGATGCTCATATAGTGATTTTCTAAAAAATAATAAGAACCTAAATCTGCATCAGTGGAGACTTGATCTTTTGTGGCGGGATTGTACATCCACTTTCCTAACCAAGTGAGCTATGCTCGTTTTATGTTATTCATTCAAATATGCATGCATACATTATTTAAGGAACTACAATATCATCATGAATATATAGACATCGTCATTAAATATAGTACACATAATGCATAGTTATAATATAGAGTCGATCCTCTTTACCATCTCAGCATCTCTATTTTCTATCCATAATGTCAAATATTAACTCCCGATGGTATGCTCTAGTTGGAGCTATGACCTCTCTAACTTAGAATCTCGCCAATTCCTCTTGAATTGCTCGTAAGCGATCCACTGTTAGGAGAGTGTCCCGCATGCGTTCCATCTAATTTTAAAAGAAGATCAATATATATGAATGGAACTCAACATAATTAATGGTAATAAAATAAGATTGTAAAATATTGTTCACGTACATGAAGGGCATGTATAGCCTTTTCCGCCTCCCGGTGACACACCATCTCGCGAAAGTATCCACATAAGTTATCCCCGGCTTCCTGCTTCAAACACTTTACGAAAAAATAGTTCGATCAAACTAATAATTAAGCATGCTAATGCATGGTATTGAATAAAAAATTAAAGAGATTCGCGGACACAGCCAAAGTACTACTTACAACGCGATCTTGAAATGTAAGCTTCGGTTTTCATTCACCCCTAGAAGTCTTGATGAATCGTTTCCAAGCTCTTTCCGGCAGAAAAATGAGTAAATGAGTTATTAATTACTTGTTATCAGGAAATGAGAACAGAAGATGCCGATATAGGGCGATATTGATTGAAATTGCCTCAGGAGCAGAGCGGTCAGGTCCATCAAGCTGAACAGAAGATCCCCATGGTCTTTACATTTCGAGTCCATGACAATTACTACTCCTTTATCAAACTGAATGATTAAAGAATATAGTAAAAGCTACACACGCATAACTCCCCGAATTAGACAACTTAACATCGAGTAAGCGAAATCGAATGGACAGTAACACTCACTCGAAGTTGTAAGGAAAGAATATTTCCGATTTATTTTCTTGCTTCTTAACAATATTAGCAAGTTATCCTCTCTGTACTTGTTTTTATGTCATCTGTATTTAGACCAAACCTTAAGTTTCTTGCGTCATCTGCAAAGTCCGGGAATTTTCTCTAGATTTTTCTCCACTGCGACCCATCAGCGGGTGTCTCAACATCACAACAACTTAGCGTGCTCTTTATTCCATCGCAACAACTTAGCATGCTCTTTATTTATGAACAAACGTTTCAGTCGTGGTATTATAGGAGCATATCACGTAACCTTGGCAGGAACCCTCTTCCCCGAACGCTCGCCCTCAGAGGCCTCGCCCAAGAAACCGGGGGTCGACGGGGACGCCACTCCGGGTATGTACGCCATTGACGAACAACTCCATGGGCCCGTGGCACTCGCAGTGGCACATGCAGCCAACGCGGCCTTCTGCTTCACAACCGAGGTCGATGTCTTCCTTGCTTGCTCCACCATCCGTTCCGCCCTTGACAACTTGTGTCGCAGGCAGTCTTCCTACCAACGTTCTTCGGTCCACGACTCTGGCTTCGCCTTCGGCGCCAGCGCCTTCCGCGGCTTTTTGAAGGGCACCTTCGGCCCCTTCTTTGTTGCCTCCTTGCCTAGTGGCTTGGTGGCTAATTTCTCGGCCAGTTTTTTGGGGATGACCAGTGTCATGGCTACGATTGGCGATGACTGTCTTGCTGGCAGAGAGTAACGGCGGCGGGAGGGAGAAATGAATCGGTGGGAGAGGGGCAACTAAAATCTTTTGGCAGGGTGGATAAATGTGTGGCTAGCGGCAGGAAGTGGCGGGACGGCGCAATGTGGCGGGAGACTAATTAAATTTGCTTCATGTGTCAATGACGCATCGGGTCCGCTACCCGCAACTCATTTCCGCGCTTTGTCCGGCGCGCCCGCAGCGTCCCCTGTGGAGCGAGGATGGCCTCGGGGCGCCGGATACCGTATTGGACCGCGCCGGGCAAAAAGGCCCTTTGGGGAGCACGACTGGGGCCGGCGTGCCCCAAAAATATTTGGGGGACGCTTTGGTGGACGTGATAGGATATGCTCTTACACAGATGTGTTCAATATGAGGGCATCTCCAGCGGACCGACCCAAACGGTTATGGCTGTCCGATTCGGTCCGCGCGGATAGAAGGACATCGCGCGCACGCTCTAGCGGGGCGACGCAAACAGACTGAACCCATCTACAGCGACCCATCGGTGCCCCAAATTTTGTAAACCGATGCGTCGGTGCAGACGCTTCGCGGACAACACGCGTGTCGCAGGCCCACTTGGAAGCGACCCAATGACAGAAGGCTGACCGGTGACAGCGTTTGCCATCAAGGCAGTCGCTCCCGATAGCTAAGATGAGGCCTTCTACGACGAGGAGGGCGACGAAAACAAGGACGGCGAGGAGGACGACAAGAGGCAGTCGTCCCCGATGGCTATGACGACGAGGCAACCACGTCCGCCACCCTGCAAACGTTATTGGCTGACAAGGAGGCCAAGTACAGCTGGCCGGGGCTGGAGGACATCGTCCTGCTCTCGGCTATGGTGGTGGAGCACACCGCCTCCCTGCCGTCGCCACCACCGCTTCCGCCGCACACGCCACCACAGGCTACGTGGGACGGCCAGGAGGTCCCACCACCTCCCATGTACTGCAGTGGTGTCGCAGTACGCAAAATACCTTGTATCTGTTACGCCTCAATGGACCACACTGTTTTTTCGACAGTCAAGCAAGTATGGCGAGCCAAGTTGGAGAGCATGCCCAGAGAAAGGAAAAAAAGGTAAAGGAGGGGATATCTGACGAGGGATCTTCAGGGAAATCTCTGATGAGGGCGGATTGATCTTATGTCCCATCTTTCTTGTGCTTTTGAAAGAAAATCACCCTACATAATACGTTGAATTATATTATATGCATGACACATCTTTGATCTGCAAATTGATACAATGGCCCCATGATCTTTGATTGATCCGCTATTGATCTCCCGAGGACCAAAAATAGAGTAAGAACAGAGTGAAGCACAGCAAGAAACTAAGAACCAGCGCTAACTTGCTAAGAGATTCAGGATCTTCCTTCAAAAAAAAGATTCAGGATCTGGGCATCAACACCATAGATAAATGCTAGAAGGCAAAGACGGGGGAGCTCAGTCAAATACAAGCTTCATCGATGACTGTTTGGCTGAATTTTAAGTTAAAAATTTACACAGAAGCAACGATACCAGCAGATTAACACCACCAGAGTGAACATTTTAGAGTTTAGACCACACTAATATGTATCTTCTGATTATTCTTTTTTCAAAATATTTTTTGCACGGAAATGATACACAAAAAACTCGTGTGGAATTTATATGTTCTTAATGCAAAACACGCTCGTAATTAAGCTCAAATGCTACCTACCTGTAACCATTCTTCTATTTACAGCCAAGCCAAGAACTTCCCCAACTTACAAACTTTTCCCTATCACCTCATCTGCCTAGTCGTCAGTCATCTTCTTCCTCCTCATCATCGTCGTAGTACTCCCACTCATCGTCGTCGTCCTCCTCCTCCTCATCGTGGTCTTCTTCTACTGACGAACCCCTGACCACGGAGAGCGCGCTCCAGTGCCGGACGGCGAGCTTCCAGCCGACCACGGACCCCGCCTCCTCCCCGACGCCCCACCTCGACGAGAAGAACCCGTACTGGGACCCGAGCAGCCCAGCCACGAACAGCACCGCCGAGCCCGCTTTCCCGGCCCACGCGGGCGCGTCCACCACAGCCGCGCCGCTGTTGAGCACCGCCAGAAACACGGCCTCCGCCGCCACCGCCGCCGCGGGCGGCACCAGCATCCGCCACAGCATCTCCCGCCTCATCTCCTCGGACAGGTCCAGGCCCAGCCCGAACGTCGTCCCGCCCGCGCGCCATTCTTGGCGGTTCTTGGCCACGGACGCTGTCGTCGCCGTAGTGTCGGTGGTGGCCTCGACGTTGCCGGAGCTGGACTGTGGACGGAACGAGGTCGCGCCGGCGCGGCGGAGGGGGCAGGTTGGAAGGAGGCGGCCGGTGATGGTGGCTCGAGAAGGGAAAAGGAGCAGCTCCATGGCGGACGGCCAGCTCCTTGGTTTGGGTGGGTGTGTAGTGAGCTGTGACCGTTCGTGCGAAGACGAGAAAAGAGTGAAGGCCGCGCATGCGTTATCTCCGAAACTGCAACATCAGATATTTTCGTGTCAAAATATTGCGAGATATTTTGCTCTGTTTTCAGGATTCGACATTATATACTCGAGCTAGGGAAAATTGGAGGATTTCAACCCAAAGGGAAAACTCTGGTGCCATCTTTACTATTCCAGTTGGGATGGTGTCACTTTGACATCAAACATTCAGAAGATCTCAGCCATCCATCATGCTAAAATCCTCCAACAAACAATCTGAAACGTTAATCATCTAGCAAACATTCTGAACCATTTCCACGTTACTACTTAGAAAGTAAAGTCTAACATTTATTTCCTATATCAATCAAACCACCACAATCAAGGAAACAATCACCTCCCGTACAGAAAAATCACGTCCAGCTTCTCGGTAGATAAGGAAACAATCGCGTCCATTCAATAGTAAAGATCAGCTAGCAGATACCAATCAAGGTATTTTTTGCGTTGTCGCATGGACTGCTTCATAGTTCATACTACTTCATAGGCCTCTCTCTCTCGCCTTCTTGCCTTCACCCGCCATATGTCATCATTCTTCAGCAAGCTTGGTCAGCGTCCGTCTTTTTTCTTGTGTCTCGCCCTACCTCCCTCTCTCTAGCCTTTTTCAAGCCAAGGATTAACGGAAAGCAATCAATAATGATTGGGTATTCAAATTTTGGGATGGGTACTGGCTGTTCGAGGAATTTTTATTTCTGAAGCTCAAAGCCTGTCAGTTGGTCACAACTTGGTAAAATTTTCGCTGCTTCTATTTTAGTCTTTGGTTTGTTTGATGAGTTGATGCTCATAGTCAAATACAAAAAAGATTATGTTGTATAAGTGCAAAGAGGATTTATTTTGCAGACTGCAGGGATATTATTGTTCCTCTATTTGTTCTGCACCGAAGTGCTATTAATCAAGCGACTGCCAGTTGCTGATGGCTGGAGTGTGCCGCTGGCCAGTTTTGATTCGGCAACAGCTTCCCTCATGTCTATTTTAGCATGTTATTGGCGGAGCTGATTGCAAACTTCCTATTCCCTTGGGAGCCAGAGGTCTCACGGCATGTTCCTCTATCAAGATGTGCTTACATGTGGCTAAGTCCATTGGAATATTTGCACTATAGCCATAAGAGATTCTTCCCAACTTTCACGTTCGATCTCCTTCTTAGACGTGAAATGTGCACTATAGCCATAAGATCATTTAGGGCATATTTAGGTACTAGCTAGCAGAGAGGAGATTTATGTACAAACCACTTCCTCCGTATCGGTTTAACAGGCACACACGTAGTTTAAGACAAAATTTGATCAACAAAATATAAATTATATGTCTACAAAATCTATACCATTAGATTCGTATTTAAACAAGGTTTCCAACGATATAATTTTTGTGACATACATTCTATATTTTATTAACTAAAATAATGGCCAAAGAAAATTCTTAAACTACGTGCGCGCTTGTTAAACTGATCTGGAGGTAGTACTAATATCTAGATGATATAACAACACTTGGTGAATATATCAAGGAGTTTTCAAGGAGTTTATGTCTTTCCCCAGTCTAAATCCAGCATGTAACCTCTGTAAATATAGGAAAATTTGGTGAATTTTAAAACATGTAAGAACCATTTATCAGTCTATCCAGATATACGGATCTGCTGCACCACTAAACAAGGAATTGTATGCATGCAATTGTATAGTGGGGGTTTTATGTTTACTCTGGAATTTTACTTGCTTGAAGTATTAGTATTTGATTCTTTTAGGACTTTTGTTTACAATTTCCTCACATGGTAGTGCATGGATATTTTGTGTCTACACCTACAATGTGTATATTTCATGGTCATAAAATTGAGAGAATTAGGTACTAAGTGAACTACATTCAGTGCTTTTCTCCCCTATACTGTATCTCTGGTAATCATGGTCTCAAATTTAGAAAAAGTATTGAGCACAAATGATGATGAAGTTGATATGATAGCACTAGGACACCAGATTTTGTGGATAAAATATTATTCTCCAAAATAAAAATTGCTCTATTCACTATGCGTGAGATACAAATAAAGCCAATCTTGTGGCAGTTTTCTTAACCAAGAAATATGCAGAAAGTACTCGGGTTCTGCTAATAAAAAAGGGAATGGATGCGGAGCTCCAAACTGTATTCATTAGGCTTGAGTTTTAAGGAAATCAAGGACATACTTAGGATGGATTGACCGATGGATAATGATTGTTTCAACTTGGGCATACACATGGTGGCATGCGACGAGATCCTACATACGTTAGAGACTAATGTGCACTACATGGACCTTTTATTTGTGCATGTATCTATAATATCATGTTTTTATTGTTCTCACTATGTTTCTAAAAAAAGCTCAGGCAGTGATGGTTGATTTCACACAAGGTCACAAGTGGACAGTAAATCCAAATATCCAGCCGTTGGCTACATTGATCGATAGTTATTCTGTGACAGCCTACAAAATCTCTCCATACAAATTGGTAAAGATAATTCAGTTCTCCAACCTTGTCATGTTATATTTATTTTCAATGGTTATACCATTAAAGGTTTTGCTTCCTTATGCATCCACGGGATTTTCCGTGTTGCCATCGTTGGAGAGTAAAATGATTCAATCTCACGACATGCAATTGAAATTACAAAGAATTTCAATCTATCTAAGCAACGCCCTCACATTAGTACAACCCGTCTTGGATGTTGATATACCTTTCTCGCCACCTAGATCACCAACTGGTATTCCAGAAAGTCTAGATAGGTGAATGCTCGAAAAACAAAGATAAATATTTTTACTATGTCTCTTTAATATTCAACACAGTGATGAAGCACTAGTGGAAAACAGGCCTAATGTCGCGGGTTGTATGACCCTTTTGTCGCGGGCGGCCAGCCGCGACAAGGGAGGCGCGACAAAAGGTCCCCCTTTTGTCGTGGGTCGCTTACGACCCGCGACATAAGGTCCACCACGTGGCAGCCGCGGGGCGCGCAGGGGACAGGCCCTTTTGTCGCGGGCGGTATTACCACCCGCGACAAAAGGCCCTCTACGTGGCGGGTGCACAACGCTGCTGCTTTAGGGTTTGAGAGGTGTGCTGGCGTGAAGTTGGCGTGGGAGATAGAAATCTTTGTGGTGTAACTTTTCTTCAGGTCCCCGGCAACGGCGCCAGAAATTTAGCTTGATGACGCGTAAAGGACACGCTCGTTGGGAACCCCAAGTGGAAGGTGTGATGCGTACAGCAGCAAGTTTCCCTCAGTAAGAAACCAAGGTTTATCGAACCAGTAGGAGTCAAGAAGCACGTCGAAAGTTGATGGCGGCGGGATGTAGTGCGGCGCAACACCAGGGATTCCGGCGCCAACGTGGAACCCGCACAACACAACCAAAGTACTTTGCCCCAACGAAACAAAGTGAGGTTGTCAATCTCATCGGCTTGTCGTAACAAAGGATTAGATGTATAGTGTGGATGATGATTGTTTGCAGAGAACAGTAGAACAAGTATTGCAGCAGATTGTATTCAATGTAAAAGAATGGACCGGTGTCCACAGTTCACTAGAGGTGTCTCTCCCATAAGATAAATAGCATGTTGGGTGAACAAATTACAGTCGGGCAATTGACAAATAGAGAGAGCATGACAATGCACATACATGATATGGTAAGTATAGTGAGATTTAATTGGGCATTACGACAAAGTACATAGACCGCTATCCAGCATGCATCTATGCCTAAAAAGTCCACCTTCAGGTTATCATCCGAACCCCTTCCAGTATTAAGTTGCGAACAACAGAAAATTGCATTAAGTATGGTGCGTAATGTAATCAATAACTACATCCTCGGATATAGCATCAATGTTTTATCCCTAGTGGCAACAGCACATCCACAACCTTAGAACTTTCTGTCACTGTCCTGCATTTAATGGAGGCATGAACCCACTATCGAGCATAAATACTCCCTCTTGGAGTTAAGAGCAAAAACTTGGCCAGAGCCTCTACTAATAACAGAGAGCATGCAAGATCATAAACAACACATAAGTAATAGATTGATAATAAACATAACATAGTATTCTCTATCCATCGGATCCCGACAAACACAACATATAGCATTACAGATAGATGATCTTCATCATGTTAGGCAGCTCACAAGATCCAACAATGAAGCACATAAGGAGAAGACGACCATCTAGCTACTGCTATGGACCCATAGTCCAGGGGTGAACTACTCACTCATCACTCCGGAGGCGACCATGGCGGTGAAGAGTCCTCCGGGAGATGATTCCCCTCTCCGGCAGGGTGCCGGAGGCGATCTCCTGAATCCCCCGAGATGGGATTGGCGGCGGCGGCGCCTCAGTAAGGTTTTCCGTATCGTGGCTCTCGGTACTGGGGGTTTCACGACGGAGGCTTTAAGTAGGCGGAAGGGCAGGTCAGGGGGCGACGCGAGGGGCCCACACAACAGGGCCGCGTGGCCAGGAGGTGGGCCGCGCCGCCCTGGCGTGTCGCCTCACTTCGTTTCCCTTTCGGTCTTCTGGAAGCTTCGTGTAAAAATAGGCCCCTGGGCGTTGATTTCGTCCAATTCCGAGAATATTTCCTTTGTAGGATTTCTGAAACCAAAAACAGCAGAAAACAAGAACCGGCTCTTCGGCATCTCGTTAATAGGTTAGTGCCGGAAAATGCATAAATACGACATAAAGTATGCATAAAACATGTAGATATCATCAATAATGTGGCATGGAACATAAGAAATTATCGATACGTCGGAGATGTATCAGCATCCCCAAGCTTAGTTTCTGCTCATCCCGAGCAGGTAAACGATAACAAAGATAATTTCTGGAGTGACATGCCATCATAACCTTGATCATACTATTGTAAGCATATGTAATGAATGTAGCGATCAAAACAATGGTAATGACATGAGTAAACTAATGAATCATAAAGCAAAGACTTTTCATGAATAGTACTTCAAGACAAGCATCAATAAGTCTTGCATAAGAGTTAACTCATAAAGCAATAAATCAAAGTAAAGGTATTGAAGCAACACAAAGAAAGATTAAATTTCAGCGGTTGCTTTCAACTTATAACATGTATATCTCATGGATAGTTGTCAATGCAAAGTAATATAACAAGTGCAATATGCAAGTATGTAGGAATCAATGCACAGTTCACACAAGTGTTTGCTTCTTGAGGTGGAAAGAGATAGGTGAACTGACTCAACATAAAAGTAAAAGAAAGGTCCTTCAAAGAGGAAAGCATCGATTGCTATATTTGTGCTAGAGCTTTGGTTTTGAAAACATGAAACAATTTTGTCAACGGTAGTAATAAAGCATATGTATCATGTAAATTATATCTTACAAGTTGCAAGCCTCATGCATAGTATACTAGTAGTGCCCGCACCTTGTCCTAATTAGCTTGGGTTAACACGGATTATCATTGCATAACATATGTTTCAACCAAGTGTCACAAAGGGGTACCTCTATGCCGCCTGTACAAGGGTCTAAAGAGAAAGTTCGCATTGGATTTCTAGCTTTTGATCATTCTTCAACTTAGACACCCATACTGGGACAACATAGACAACAGATAATGGACTCCTCTTTAATGCATAAGCATGTAGCAACAATTAATGTTCTCATATGAGATTGAGGATATATGTCCAAAACTGAAACTTCCACCACGATTCATGGCTTTAGTTAGCGGCCCAATGTTCTTCTCTAACAGTATGCATACTCAAACCATTTGATTGTGAAAACCGCCCTTACTTCAGACAAGACGGACATGCATAGCAACTCACATGATATTCAACAAAGAGTAGTTGATGGCGTCCCCAGGAACATGGTTATCGCTCAACAAGCAACTTAATAAGAGATAAAGTGCATAAGTACATATTCAATACCACAATAGTTTTTAAGGCTATTTTGTCCCATGCGCTATATATTGCAAAGGCGAATGATGGAAATTTAAAGGTAGCACTCAAGAAATTTACTTTGGAATGGCGGAGAAATACCATGTAGTAGGTAGGTATGGTGGACACAAATGGCATAGTGGTTGGCTCAAGGATTTTGGATGCATGAGAAGTATTCCCTCTCGATACAAGGTTTAGGCTAGCAAGGTTATTTGAAACAAACACAAGGATGAACCGGTGCAGCAAAACTCACATAAAAGACATATTGTAAACATTATAAGACTCTACACCGTCTTCCTTGTTGTTCAAAACTCAATACTAGAAATTATCTAGACTTTAGAGAGACCAAATATGCAAACCAAATTTTAGCAAGCTCTATGTATTTCTTCATTAATGGGTGCAAAGTATATGATGCAAGAGCTTAAACATGATCACAACAATTTCCATGTATCAAATTATTCAAGACATTTTAGAATTACTACATGTAGCATTTCCCGATTCCAACCATATAACAATTTAACGAAGAAGATTCAACCTTCGCCATGAATACTATGAGTAAAGCCTAAGGACATATTTGTCCATATGCAACAGCGGAGCGTGTCTCTCTCCCACACAATGAATGCTAGGATCCATTTTATTCAAACAAAAACAAAAACCAAAAACAAACCGACGCTCCAAGCAAAGCACATAAGATGTGACGGAATAAAAATATAGTTTCAGGGGAGGAACCTGATAATGTTGTCGATGAAGAAGGGGATGCCTTGGGCATCCCCAAGCTTAGACGCTTGAGTCTTCTTAAAATATGCAGGGGTGAACCACCGGGGCATCCCCAAGCTTAGAGCTTTCACTCTCCTTGATCATATTGCATCATTTCCCTCTCTTGATCCTTGAAAACTTCCTCCACACCAAACTCAAAACAACTCATTAGAGGGTTAGTGCACAATAAAAATTTACATGTTCAGAGGTGACATAATCATTCTTAACACTTCTGGATATTGCACAAAGCTACTGGACATTAATGGATCAAAGAAATTCATCCAACATAGCAAAAGAGGCAATGCGAAATAAAAGGCAGAATCTGTCAAAACAGAACAGTTCGTAAAGACGAATTTTAAAGTGGCACCAGACTTGCTCAAATGAAAATGCCCAAATTGAATGAAAGTTGCGTACATATCTGAGGATCACTCACGTAAATTGGCATAATTTTCTGAGTTACCTACAGAGAATTAGGCCCAGATTCGTGACAGCAAAGAAATCTGTTTCTGCGCAGTAATCCAAATCTAGTATGAACCTTACTATCAACGACTTTACTTGGCACAACAATGCACAAAACTAAGATAAGGAGAGGTTGCTACAGTAGTAAACAACTTCCAAGACTCAAATATAAAATAAAAGTACTGTAGTAAAAACATGGGTTGTCTCCCATAAGCGCTTTTCTTTAACGCCTTTCAGCTAGGCGCAGAAAGTGTAAATCAAGTGTTATCAAGAGATGAAGCATCGACATTACCTTGGGCTTTACCCTTACCTTTCTTGTTCTTTTTCTTACTCTTTGATTTAGGGAATATATGTCTACCCCCGGGTGTAGAGGTGAATTTTAGGGTGCCTTCTCCCATATCTATGACGGCTCCCAATAGTTTCAACGAGGATCTTCCGAGTGTGATTTGTCCTGTTCCTGCACATTCAATAACAAGATAATCAATGGATATTGTTCTCCCAAGAACGGTTGTATGCACACCCGCAGCTATTCCTTTAGGAATTATAACAGAGTTATCAATAAGAGTTATTCCTTCTCCCCCTTCAACGAATCCCCAAAGTTTCAAAGATTCATGAATACTCTTAGGCATTAAGCAAAATTCAGACATAATATCACAATTGGCATGAAGAGTTTGGTCACCGATAACAATTTTAATAGTAGGATCCCATAATGAAGGTTCAGAGTTCACTAAAACTTGATCAAGACAGTTGCGAACATATCTATAATTTTCATTCAAGCGAGATGCACTTGTCTCAAGAGTGTTTAATCTATTATAAATGCTAATAAGGGCTGAATCAAAGTTATTAGCTGAATCATGTGATGCAACCAACTTCTTTATGGCATTAAAAGCTTGATCCCCATTGCAATGAAGGAAATCTCCTCCCACTACAGACATCCAAGGCATATCTATAGCGAATCATAAGACCAAAATAAAAATTACTAAGGAGCAAACTTAGAGTCATTTGAGGTTCAGCTTTACGATAAGAAGTAAAAATTCTGGACCAAGCATCTTTAAAACTCTCCTCATCCCCTTGCTTAAAAGTGAAGACTAATTCCTCAGGTGAAGAAGTAATAGGTGCAGAACTAGACATGGTAGCAAAAGTAAAATGCAAGTAACTAATTTTTTTTTTTTTTGTGTTTTTGATATAGAGAACAAGACAGTAAATAAAGTAAAGCTAGCAACTAATTTTTTTGTGTGTTTTGTTTAAGTGCAGCAAACAAAGTAGTAAATAAAGTAAAGCAAGACAAAAACAAAGTAAAGAGATTGGATTGTGGAGACTCCCCTTGCAGCGTGTCTTGATCTCCCCGGCAACGGCGCCAGAAATTTACTGCTGGCGTGAAGTTGGCGTGGGAGATAGAAATCTTTGTGGTGTAACTTTTCTTCAGGTCCCCGGCAACGGTGCCAGAAATTTAGCTTGATGACGCGTAAAGCACACGCTTGTTGGGAACCCCAAGTGGAAGGTGTGATGCGTACAGCAGCAAGTTTCCCTCAGTAAGAAACCAAGGTTTATCGAATCAGTAGGAGTCAAGAAGCACGTCGAAGGTTGATGGCCACTACTAGGGAAAAGCCTATAGGTGGAGGCAAGTGGTGCCGGCGCACCACCATAGGCATGCGCCGGTGGAACTTGTTGCCGGCGCACCAGAAAATCGCCGCGCCGGCGATGCCTTCCCACTGCCGGCGCACCGGCCGACACGACGCGCCGGCGCTATTTCCTCGGCAACACCTCCCCCCAACTCGGCCAGGCCCACGAAGCATTGCCGGCGCACCAGCCCAGGAGCGCGCCGGCGGTAATTTTCTATTGCCGGCGCGCTCTTGGGCTGGTGCACCGGCAATGCTTCGTGGGCCTGGTCTGGAGCAGATATAGCCGGATGGGCTATACACTGCCGGCGCACCCAGGTCCTGGTGCGCCGGCAGTAACCTGGGACTTATTACAGCCACCAACCAGCACTCACAAGCCACTACACTCACTCCTCATCCACACAACCCGACCCTTCTCCCAACCCACCTAATTTTTGCCCATTTCTACCCCAACTTTAGCCAATTTGACCAAACAAAATCATATTTTTTGAGCAAATCTTCCCTTCCTACATGCATCTCCCACACTCTCTATGTAGATCTAGATCTATCTATCGCGCATTGACCGCTCAATCTAGATCTAGATCTAGTTCTAGATCTAGAAAGTCGGCTTCCATACGCCGTGGTAGCGGCGCGACGTCTCGATCTCGTTGACGAATATATCAAACAAATAGGTGATTAATGAACAAATTGAGGAATGAAATCGACTTATGTTGGACATTTGAAGCAAAGCTCTCGTGTGTGGCATATATATATGTTGTGCTTGTGCTTGTGTGTGTTGGCGTTGAAAATGAGTTGCCAACGTTGCGCCGAAATGTTGATTCTTTAAGTTTCCGTTTCGGCACATTTCGGCGCTCCTATGTCCTACCGTGTAGGAAGGTCATGCCGAAATTTTCCGTGAAAACTACCGACGGATGCATGGTTCTAATGAATTATGTAATCTTACCATGCAGGCAATAATGGTTATCGAGATGAGTGAAAGCATCGTGATGAGATATCTGAAACACGCGATCATAGACATGTATGAAAATAACCGCACGGAGGTATTGTGTCCGTGCCGGAGATGCAAACGAGGGAAATGGTTTGACCCGTATTCAGGAAAATTGCAGGGGCACCTGCTCACTAATGGTTTCATGCATGGACACACTCAATGGATGAGTGATGATGGCGCGGAGGTCAATGGGGCGACGGCGGCAGGTGGTAAAAATGGCCGGCAAGAAGGAGGGCATCATGATATTGATGACGATGAAGAGTTTGTCGCACAGGACGATAACCTTGACGACGACAATAACCTTGACGACGACAATAACCTTGACGACGACGAAGAGGTGCCGCTAGCTTCAGTCGTGCGGGACCCTCATCTTCAAGATCTGCTTCTCGAAAAGACGAAAGGCGCCAAGCGGAAATCAAAGCTTGAGCAACTCGAGATAGACTCGAATACTCCGTTGTATGACTCAGGTCGCGGGTTGGGGGAGTCTCGCTTGAGAGTAGCTCTCGATGTGCTGCAGATGAAGGCGAAACACGGATGGACGGACACAAGCGTCGACGACATCCCGGAATACGTGAAAGATCTCCTTCCTGCCGGGAACACGTGTCCTGGTAGTCTAGCCGAGGCCAAGAGAATCACGTGCCCTCTCGACTTACCCCACGAAAAGTATCACGCCTGCATCAACGACTGTATCATGTATCGCAAGGAGCACATGGACAAGACCAAATGTCCTGTGTGTGAAGCTGAACGGTACAAGAAAGGGAAGAAGAAAGCTCCTCGGAAAGTTGTGTGGTACTTCCCGCTCGCCCCCCCGGCTTCAACGGTTCTACGCGGACCGCAAGGAAGCAAAGCTCATGCGCTGGCACGCAGAAAGAAAGGAGGCAGTGTTGAATGATAAAGAGCGGATTGAGCACCCAGTGTTGACGCACCCTTCGGATGCAAGCCGGTGGAAAGCATTAGACAATGAATTCGGAAGTTTTGGGGCAGATCCCGTAAACATCGAGGTTGGGTGCGAGCACGGACGGATTCAATCCGTTCGGAAACCAGAGCAGCACACATAGCACATGGCCCGTGTTTGTATGGATCTACAACCTCCCGCCCTGGCTGTGCATGAAGAGGAAGTACATACAGATGAGTATGCTAATTCAAGGGCCGACACAGCCAGGAAACGATATCAACATGTATCTCGAACTATTAAAGGAGGAGCTTGAAACGTTGTGGGCGGAGGAAGGGGTAGATACATGGGACGCCGTCGCGGAAGAATATTTCCCTTTGAGAGCCGCGTTGATCACGACGGTGCAGGACTACCTCGGATACGGTTACATTTCGTGCCGAGTGTGCCATGGACACAAGGCATGTGTCGAGTGCATGGAAGAGACGATGTTTTTGCAGCTTGGTAAGGATCCCGGCTCTTCGAAAACGGTTTACATGGGGCATCGAAGGTGGCTACGGAAGACCGACCCGTGGAGAAAGCGTGGAGATCCGTTCGATGGTACAAATGAACCCCGAGGACTTCCACGTAAGAAGAGCGGCGAAGAGATCGATACATTACCGAAAGGTTGGAAGGAGTGCCCTGCGCCGGGAAAGATTCGTCAAAAGCCTGGAGAGAAGAAGAAGAAAAAGGAAACGACGCCGCTCATTGGTGTATGGAAAAGGAGGTCCGTGTTTTGGGACTTGCCGTCATCGGAAAATTCTCGATACACCTCACTGCCTTGATGTCATGCATATTACAAAGAACGTGTGCGAGAGCTTGCTTGGCACTCTTCTCAACATGCCGGACCGGACCAAAGATGGGCCGAAAGCAAGACATGACCTGAAAGTTTTGGGCATCAGGGAAGAGCTTCGGATCCCGCCGGCCCAAGAGGGACGAGTCGGAGGAGAAGGCGGACGGCGGTCGAAGCGCAAAAGGATTAAGCAGCCGGACTATTACTGTCCCCCTCTCCGCTTCACTTTTAGTCCGGCCGAGGTCGATCAATTTTTCAATTGCCTTCTAGGAGTCGAGTGCCCTTCGGTTACTCCGGGCTAATAAGCAGATACATGGACCCCAAGAAACAAAACTTCAGCGGCATGAAGTCTCATGACTGTCACGTGATGATGACGCAGATTCTTCCGGTTGCAATCCGAGGTATAATGGATGACCATGTCCGTGCAACGCTGACTCGGGCTCGTAACTTCTTCGACGTCATAACTCGGAAGTCGATAAGCGTGAAGAAACTCGCAAGGCTCCAGGAAGAGATCGTGGTGATCCTATGTGAGCTTGAGATGTACTTCCCGCCTGCATTCTTTGACGTGATGGTCCATCTGTTGGTCCATATCATGGATGATATCGTCAGTCTAGGGCCGGCATTCTTACACAACATGATGCCGTTTGAAAGAATGAATGGGGTCATTAAAGGATAAGTTCGTAACAGGTCACATCCGGATGGAAGCATCGTCCAGGGCTGGCTCACCGAAGAGTGCATCTCTTTCGCACGAATTATCTAGACATCGAGGACCCTGTTGGTTTGCCTCAAAACAAGCACCTCCGCAGGTTCGAGGGAGTAGGCCACAAAAATGGAAGGAAGGAACTGCACGTGCACATGTCTGGTCGAACTTCCGACTTTGACAGGGCCAACTTAGTAGCGCTACAACACATTGACTTGATCGATCCTTGGTTGAAAGAGCACAAAACCATGATAGAGAATAGTGGCAAGCCGATGATGACGGAAGCAGAAATATATAGAGAGCACAACTCCTCTTTCGCGCGCTGGTTCAAAGACCACATTGATGCTAATCCCCCACCAATGGATTCTGAAAGGATAAACTAGTATTGGCCTTGTCACATGGCCCCGCGCCCAACATCATGACTTACCAAGCGTACGATATCAACGGGTACACATTCTACACGGAAGAAAAAGACAAGAACATTGTTTACCAGAACTCAGGGGTAACGATGGATTCCTGGACGGGTGACGTAAAGACTAGATACTACGGAAGAATCGAGGAAATCTGGGAGCTTAGCTACGCTGGGGAGAAAGTGCCGATGTTCCGTATCAGATGGGCCAAGAGCGTCACAAAAGAAGACCGGTATTTCACCACCATGTTTCTACCCGAAGCCAACAAATCAAAGTCCACGAATGCCACCGCGCAGAATGAGCCATGGGTACTGGCAGAACACGTGCACCAATACTTCTTCATAACCGACCCATCCAGGCCTAGCCGTGTTATCGTGAGGAGAGGCAAGAGGAAAATCGTCGAAATGGATGGAGTCGCCAACGAGGAAGACTTCGAAGGACAAGTCGGAGACCCAATGATGGAAGAATCCGAGGACGAAGAAACAACATACACCACAAGAAGAAGCAGGACCACGCTACCGAGGTCAGGTCGACCCTTCAAAAGAAGAAGTCACGACACGGGGCTAAATTATTCAACGACGAGCAAGAAAAGCAAGAAGAAAGCGAAACACTCTTCTCAATCGATGATGTAAAACTTTATTTGCAATCTATAACTCATATTTTGTGTAATCCATAACTACTCATATGGTCATGGCCAATATTTTATGTATGACTAATTAATATTGTGTTGGTCAATATTTTGTGTATGTATAACTTTTTTTTGCATACTCATGCATATATATATTGCTTTGCTATTATCTTGAAAAGATAAGAAAAATAAAATAGTATAGCATTTGGGGTAAAAAAAGAAACATAAAATAAAGAGAAAATAAATAAATAAATAAACATGTCCCACATCCTTATTGCATACTGTTAAACACATGTCCCAGAGTTACAGCTGTGCCGGGCTTATTGCCGGCGCACCTCATACTTGATTCGCCGGGGTAGACTTGTCCCCGGCGCGCCAGGGACCTGGTGCGCCGGCAATAAGCCTGGCACAGCTGTAATTAGGACTTAACCGTTTTCTCCCTTCCTTCTCCCCACAGCCACATCCCAATCGACCCCCTCTCTGCCGAGCGCCGCCGGCCAGAGTTCGAGCGCCGCCCTCTCGAGCGCCGCCGTTCTGCCCCGCCACCATCCTCCACCATCCCCTCCACTAGCCCCCACCACCTACCCCGTACGCCGCCGCAGAAGACCCTTGGAGAAGGAGGAGTTGCGCGCCGTTGGAGAAGAAGTTGGCCCGCGCGCGTACTAGGGGACGTCGGCACCGCCGTTGGAGAAGAAGTCATCAGCCACGGTGAGCTTCCCTCTCCCCTTCCCCTCTTCCCTTCCCTCTCCCCTTCCCTCCCCCTTCCCTCCCCCTTCCCTCTCCCCTCCTGCTAGGGTTCTTCCTCGTCTCCGGTTAATTGCTAGGGTTTGAGCCTATCATTGTTAAAAAATGGCATCAGTATATCATGGATGATTTTAATTATCTCCGGTTAATT
Organism: Lolium rigidum; assembly: GCF_022539505.1. Taxonomy (NCBI): domain Eukaryota; kingdom Viridiplantae; phylum Streptophyta; class Magnoliopsida; order Poales; family Poaceae; genus Lolium; species Lolium rigidum. The sequence goes on along the minus strand of NC_061509.1, from coordinate 244,450,006 downwards.
ATCTTTGGCCAGAAAATTTAATGATTTTAGTTCATTATTGCTAGCTAGTTGACTTAGTTGCAGGCTGCAGTAGGAAAAAAATAAATGATTTTAGTTCATTATTGCTAGCTAAATCAGTTTTGTTGCAGTAGCTAAAAAGGTTTAGTTGCACTAGCTAAAATGAAAATTGGTTTACTTGCAGTAGCTAAAATGAAAATTGATTTAGTTGTAGTAGCTAAACTGGTTTTGCTATATAAACTTGCAGTAGCTAGGTTCATTTAGTTCATAAAAAGAATAAGTGTTCTCTGGTTTGAAAAAATAAAAGAAAATGAATTTGTTATCTTGTTTGAAAAAATAAAATAAAATGAATTAGCAGTAGCAGTAGCAGTAGCCACCATACATGTTCAGATGGATATTCCCCGAGGCAGTAGCAGTAGCCACCATAATATGGAGTGAGAATCAGTTTATCTTATGATCATATGGGTTTCATTTCTTAGCTCAATTATTTGGCAATCTCCATCCAGATCTTTGCAATGTGCTTTCTGATGCTGTTGTCTAGCCAACATGATTTTGGTATCTGTGATAGCAGCTTGTAAACATTGTCACTTGGTTAAAAAATGTATAGCTGATTGTTTTGTTTGGTAAAGTATTCTGTTATCTGCTCGGCAGTTCCAATATGTACTTTCTGCAGTAGGTAAAGAAGCAGTAGGTTTGTGAGGTTGTGATGCAGGTTGTGAGGTTGTGAGTTGGAATTCTGTTATCTGCTACTGCTACTGTTCTTGAGAAAATAAAAGAATTATGTACAGTCAGCAGAAGACAGTGTGCACATCAATTTGTTCTCTGGTTCATTTAGCTCATTTAGGTTTTGCTAATAAAAGAAAATAAAGTCTGAGGTTCTGCCAGAGTTGTATAATCTGCTAACATTTGGATACCAGTAGCTCATTTGGATGCCAGAGTTGTATAATTCTGTGCAGTAGCAATATTGCAGGGTATTCATTTGCTTCTGTAATAGATTTGTGCTGATGGTTTACATGAAAAATTCAGTAGCTACTGGTATAAAAAATGATGAAATGAACACTTTAGGGTTTAATTCATTCTCTCTGGTTCATTTAAAACAAAATAAAAATGATGTACATGGTTCTCTGGAAATGAATTGGGGTTTTTTTATTATAGTGGAAATGCTACTGGTGGTATTTAAATGCTGATGCTATGCATGCTGCTGCTGTGCATGTTGCTGTTATGGTTATGGTTATGGTGATGGTTGAGCTAAATGAACATGCTAATTATGGTGATGGTTGAGCTCCGGTGAAAATGAAGTTGTTATATATATGTTTGCATTTCTGTTACAGGGATTGAGTTGCTATTGAGTGCCGGAATGTCGATTCATTTCCGTTCCGGCAATTCTAGCACTCGGCATGACCAATTTTTAGCAAAGGTCATGCCGAATTTTTCCGTCAATTCTAACTCTTTTTCATCTTCTATTAGTGCAAGCCACCATGGCGTCTCAAGAAGAATTAGAGGAGCACTACAATAGGCACTTCTTTAGGACGGAGGAGGATGCCGAGGCCGCTGGTGTTGGCGGCGACGAGGACCATGAGATGGAGGATGACGCGGGGGGGAGTGCCGACGAGCCAAGCGGCAACGAGGCAAGCGACGCCGCCGGGGGTAGTACCTACGCGCCAAGCGGCGACGAGGCACCGGCGCCGCCGGGGTGGCGGCGAGACAAGCGGCGACGATCCTAGCGGCGCCGCCGGAAGTAGTGGCATCGGGACAAGTGGTTCCAAGAGGCCGCGGAAGGCAAGGCGCCAAAACACGGTCGGCACCGGCAGAGACACAATCAAAGAGGTGGACCCCGCCAGTGGTTTGCCGGTGGAGCCTAAGGATGTTGCCAAGGGGTACGGCAACCAACTAGCATGTATCCTCCGAGAGGTCGTCAATCTCAACGAGACGGACCTCCGAGCTGAGAACAAAGCGCCTTTGCGAGCCCAGCTCATTGCGAGGTTGCACGCACGATACAAGTTCCTAGGCGACTACGCCTCCAGTCATCAAACCAACAACATTGTGAACTCACAAGCCCTACTGAAGTTCACCAAACACCTCAGCAGCTATAAGTACATGGTGCGGAAGCTGATTGCTGAGGGCAAAGGTTTCGAAGAGGTCCACTCCGCCTTTCCGCATGTCTCCCAGGCGGACTTTGATGCTTTTGTGGCCAATGAAGAGCTACAAGCAACCAAGAATCGCAAGTTGTGGGGGAAGGAAATGCGGGAGCTTAACATCGGCAACCACAACCTTGGGAGCCGTGGGTACGAGGGAAAGGAGCCCTATTGGGCGAAGGAGAACGAGGCGTATGTAAATGCCGGCATTGAGAACCCCTGGCTCAAGTACAAGGACCCGCTTGAAAGAAGATTCATCAGGTCCCGGTACCATAAGAAGAAACTAACCGGGGAACTTGTCACGGACCCGAAGGTCGTAACCGACATAATTTGGTTCACGAACGACAAGAAGGTCCTGGCGTTGGAGAAAAAACTGGTATGCAATTTACCGGTTTAATTAGATCAAGTATCGTTCATATAATAGTAGCAACATTTCTAAATGGTTCGCGTTTCTTCCGCAGGAAGAAGAAAGACAAAGACTTTCTCAATGTGACGAAGGCTCCTCCTCCCAGGCGTCGACGGGCAGGGTAGCCTAGGCAAGCCTCTCGTACGGGCGCTAAACATCGTTAATGAGCATTCACCGACGAGAAGGCCGCATAGAGGCCGTGTGGCTGGCGCCGGTACAGGCTACAAGCATGGTCACTACGGCTTGTCGTCTGCGGCCGATAAAAATGCATGCAGTGAGAGGAAGCAGCGGGAGGCGGAGGAAATGAGGGAGTCTATCCTAGCCCAAGTCCAAGCTGGTTTGGTACCGCAACTGGTACCGCAACTCAAAGCTACGCTCGTACCTGAAGTCAAAGTTGAAGTCGCCGCTTCAGTCCAAGCAGATTTCGACGCTCTACACGCGTGGTATGAGGGTGGCAAACAAGGCCCCCCCCCCCCCGAAAATGCAAGTGGTTAGCTTCGACGGCAGCAACTCGATGGCGCCGCCGTCCGCCGGCAATGACAATGTTATAATGGAGACTCCTCCGGCCGCCGGCAATGTCGCTGGTGGTAGGGATTCACCGTCCATGCCGGGTAGCTGCCCCTCCGTCACTTGCACACCCGCCGCCGCATGTGCCGGCCCGTCGACATTAGCCGAGCTCAACGCCCTCACGGTAATTAATTAATGTGTACATCAAGTTAATATATTAGTTTCGTCATCCTTGCCCTCTCTCTAACGCCATACACATGTTCTCACAGGCGCTCTCAACGCCATGCACCTTCCTCGATGAGAGTAAACGACGAACTCAAAGACGTCGCGAGGGGGTCCATCCTTCGGCCCCTGGATAAGAAGTGGCACACACGAGATATGGCGGATGACGTTTACCGGGTTGAAGTGGATCGGGCGTTACCGGGCTATGAGGATTTGTTTCCTCCTAATCAACCGCATGGTGCCGATGACGATAGCCCGTTGAATCTGGCCTCACCGAAGGGTTGGGTACCGCTATGGCCGAAGACCCTAATTCGGATCAACACCTACTCGGGGTCGACGGCAAGCAAAGACAAGCACCTTGCGGCGCCACATGTCGGCCGTCCCTCCACGACAGCCAGCGGCGCCAGTGGTCATCGCCCCACCAGAACGGCCAGCTGCGCCAGAGGTCAGCGCCCCACCACAACAGCCACCTGCGCCAGAGGCCGAGGAATACGAACGTGAGAACTTCCAATGGGATATTCCTACGTCTTCACAAGTTGTCCATGAGGATGCGCAGGCATCGAAATATGTGTGCTCCAAGAAGCTGTTCGATTCTCAAGAAACGGCTGAGGAGGAAAATCCTGAGGAGGTCGCCACCGCCGCCGTAAAAATATGCCGAGCCCAAACACACTCCGTGCTACGGCCACTACGGCGATGGATGGTCCAGCACTACAACCCAAGAAGAGGAAGAGGGCAAATAAGAAGGACGCCAAAGACAAGGCGGCGGCCATATCCAAGGACAAGGTCCCACTCCTTGACAAGTTGCCAAACAATTGGCGACCTCTCGCATCACTTGGGTGAACCGATGCTGCCGGAGCATGTCCTGAAGAAACTCACCCGGATATGAGGAGCTTGCATGAGACTGTCAGGCATGTGGAGAACCTTCTTCTCAAATCAAAAGATCCTGCTTACCCTCTCTTCGTGGCGAAGGTGCCAACTGGCATGAACTTCGTCGAGAAGTACCCCGCGGACTTGTGCTTCATCCGGTTCAACGACATCTTCAGCATCTATCGCATGCAAGCGCTCCACTTTAGTGTGGTTCGCCTAGTTGCTCTTAGCTTGTCTTCCCAGATTGTTAAGGAGGGGACGCCGACCATCGCGATAATGGACCCCTTCTACATGCGGGAGAGCACCATCTGCAACGCTGGGGATCGCGCGATTGCCACCCAGCAGGTCGAGGATTTCATGCTGGCGAACATTAAGAAGGGCGCCATTCTCATCCTATATCTCCATTTGCATTTCCAAAGGTTAATCTGTGTGTTTTCCGCAGAGACAAGTTCTGCACCCTCATCGTCGTGCACCCGCAACACTCGCATGCAGTCTATCTCGACTCGGGTAGGGACCGCAAGAAAGACTACACCCACATCAGGGCCCTTCTCAATGATGCTCTCACCGGCTTCGCCAACAAGGCAGCCCCCTCAAAGTAGAGAGGAAATCCCGAGGAGGCTTGGTCTTAACCCACACAACCAACTTCCCCTGCCTCGGGCGATCGACGCAAGACAATGGGATGGACGCGTGGTACGCCATCCTTCGGATGCAGGAGTACATAAAGTACGCGAGATGACATGTTGCTGCCGGAGAATCTCGGAAACAGGTTTGCAAACATGGCGGATGTCCCTGATAGAGAGATTAGAAAGAACTGGGTTCGCATCCAGCAGTTCATTTGCACGGTAATCCTGCAGGATGTCAACGCTAGGTCTGGCGAGTTCTTCTATGGCTACGGTCTACCACCTAATGACAAGATAGAACTCCGCTTGGAGATGTCGCGTGATGAGAGGCCGTTCAACTCGCTTGAGGGCTGCCGTCCATTCCCCCCTAGGCGTACAACCTGATCCTACGACGGGAACACTTGCTAAAGCTTGAACGATATGTCCTTGAACTTCCGTATTGTAATAATTGCTATATATTCCAATAGAATCGACTTGTTGCTTTTAGTTAGTTGTATGAATGTGCATGTGAACATGTGTCTATAGTTTCATTTACTTTGCTATATATTTCAAGATTATGGCGTAGATAGCTTAATAATTATTTGCATTACTTGCCTCGTATTTGGAGTTCGCCGATGATTAGAATGTTCGGTCACTCGTACACTCGGGGTGGAGCCGGTGAGCCTTGGTGCGACGGCCACAAGTATCAATCTCTTGTGCATCCTACCTAGCCTCACTGACTCCATCCCTGGATGTTAATATTTGTTTCGACCGACAAAGTATGAGGCACGCTATTTAATTCGTACTACTTGTCTTTTATTTGAGTTCGCACTTCTTAATTACATTGGCCGATGATTAAAATGTTCGATCACTTGTACACTCTGGGGTGGGGCCAGTGAGGCTTGGTGTGATGGCCACAAATATCAATCTATTGTGCATCCTACCTAGCCTCGCTGACACCATCCCTGTATGTTATTATTTATTTCGACCAACAATGTATGAGGCACATGCTATTTAGTTCGTACTACTTGTCTCTTATTTGAGTTGGCACTTGTTCATTGCATTGGTACTAACGTTTTACTTATCTTGTGAATGGAGATGCCGACTACATATGTCGTGTACAAGGGGAGGGTTCCTGGAGTCTACGACGACTAGGAGGACTGTCGGAGACAGGTGCACCGTTTCAGCGGCAACAGCTACAAGGGATACCCCACTAGGGTGGAGGCGGAAGGAAGATACGCCCGTTATGTAGCGGGAGAGATGAGGGACATGAGGAGGAACCGGATGAAGACCATGGCCTTCGTGATGATGGTCATCATGACCATGTTGGTCATGTTCTATGTGATTGTAGTTTAGGTTAGGACCTACATTGTGAGGTGTATGACGATACTTGTGACGACTATGTACCGAGACTTCTAACTTTGTGAAACTTCGTCGTTCGGTGTTGCATATGCACATGTGTTGTATGAATCAACGAGACTTGCGTATTTGTGTATTGATACCGAAATGAAACTTGGCTCTCTATGTGCTTCTCATATTGCATGTACTCGCTGTCTAAATGTGAACTGTTATATACTCGCTATATAAATATGCAAATATGAATTGTAATATGCTGGAAAAAGGGCGAAAATTGAATTTTCGAATATTACTGCCGGCGCACCTCAATGCCCCTTCTGCCGGCGCACATCGCACGCGCCCGTGCTGGCAGCCCTACCGCCGGCGCAAGTGGCACGTGCGCCGGTGGAACAAGCCCTTTGCCGGCGAAGTAATGTTGGTGCGCCGGCGAGAGATGAACTTCCGCCGGCGCACGTGGTGGTGCGCCGGCAGTAGCCACTTATCACCGGCCCGTTCGCACCGGCGGGCTAGGGTGCGCCGGCCGTAGACCAAATAGGTGCGCCGG
>NC_061509.1:244396208-244443273 GCF_022539505.1 Lolium rigidum | reverse complement strand
TATAGACATACCTTGGACTCGCATATGTTTCTGTTGTACCACTCTGAGAGATGTAATATGAGTGGAACGGTGTTTCACTTGTGTTATGTCAACGACTTGTGTACTACACCATGCAGTGGTACGCTGGGTCACCACACGGAGGCGATCTCCAGAATCCCCCGAGATGGGATTGGCGGCGGCGGAGTCTCTGGAAGGTTTTCCGTATCGTGGCTCTCGGTACTGGGGTTTTCGCGACGAAGGCTATAAGTAGGCGGAAGGGCAGAGTCGGAGGGCTGACGAGGGGCCCACACACTAGGGCGGCGCGGGCCCCTCCCTGGCCGCGCGTCCCTAGCGTGGCGGCGCCTCGTGGCCCCACTTCGTAACTCCTTCGGTCTTCTGGAAGCTTCGTGGAAAAATAAGACCCTGGGCATTGATTTCGTCCAATTCCGAGAATATTTCCTTTGTAGGATTTCTGAAACCAAAAATAGCGTAAAACAAAGAATCGGCTCTTCGGCATCTTGTCAATAGGTTAGTGCCAGAAAATGCATAATAATGACATAAAGTGTGTATAAAACATGTGAGTATCATCATAAAAGTAGCATGGAACATAAAAATTATAGATACGTTTGAGACGTATCAAGCATCCCCGAGCTTAGTTCCTACTCGCCCTCGAGTAGGTAAACGATAATAAAGATAATTTCTAAAGTGACATGCTATCATAATCTTTATCAATACTATTGTAAAGCATATGAGATAAATGCAGTGATTCGAAGCAATGGTAAAGACAATGAATAAACAACTGAATCATATAGCAAATACTTTTCGTGAATAGTACTTTCAAGACAAGCATCAATAAGACTTGCATAGGAGTTAACTCATAAAGCAATAGATTATTAGTAGAAAGTTTTGAAGCAACACAAAGGAAGATATAAGTTTCAGCGGTTGCTTTCAACTTCAACATGTTTATCTCATGGATAATTGTCAACACAAAGTAATATGATGAATGCAAATAAGCAAATATGTAAGAATCAATGCACAGAGTTGACACAAGTGTTTGCTTCTAAGATAGAAAGAAGTAGGTAAACTGACTCAACATAAAGGTAAAAGAAAGGCCCTTCGCAGAGGGAAGCAGGGATAAAATCATGTGCTAGAGCTTTTTAGGTTTTGAAATCATATAGAGAGCATACAAGTAAAGTTTTGAGAGGTGTTTGTTGTTGTCAACGAATGGTAGTGGGCACTCTAACCCCCTTGCCAAACAGACTTTCAAAGAGCGGCTCCCATGAAGGACGTTATCTCTACCAGCAAGGTAGATCATCCCTCTTCTCTTTTGTTTACACATGTACTTTAGTTTAGTTTATTTTTATTTTTGGGTGACACTCCTCCCAACCTTTTCCTTTCTCAAGCCATGGCTAACCGAATCCTCGGGTGCCTTCCAACAATCTCTTACCATGGAGGAGTGTCTATTTGCAAAATTAAGTTGCTTACTAATGAATCAGAGCAAAACATGTGAAGAGAATTATTAATGAAAGTTAATTAATTGGGGGGTGGGAACCCCGCGCCAGCTCTTTTTGCAAAATTATTGGATAAGCGGATGAAGCCACTAGTCCATTGGTGAAAGTCTGCCCAACAAGATTGAAAGATAAAACACCACATACTTCCTCATGAGCTATAAAACATTGACACAAATAAGAGATGATAACTTTTGAATTGTTTAAAGGTAGCACATGAAGTATTTACTTTGGAATGGCAGAAAAATACCATGTAGTAGGTAGGTATGGTGGACACAAATGGCATAGTTTTTGGCTCAAGGATTTTGGATGCACGAGAAGTATTCCCTCTCAGTACAAGGCTTAGGCTAGCAAGGTTGTTTGAAACAAACTCAAGTATGAACCGGTACAGCAAAACTTACATAAAAATATATTGCAAGCATTATAAGACTCTACACTGTCTTCCTTGTTATTCAAACCCTCACCAGAAAATATCTAGACTTTAGAGAGACCAATCATGCAAACCAAATGTCAACAAGATCTACGGTATTTCTTCATTAATAGGTGCAAAGTATATGATGTAAGAGCTTAAACATGATCTATTTGAGCACAACAATTGCCAACTATCAAATTATTCAAGACATTATACCAATTACCACATGTAGCATTTTCTGTTTCCAACCATAATAATGATGAACGAAGCAGTTTCAACCTTCGCCATGAACATTAAGAGTAAAGCTAAGAACACATGTGTTCATATGCAACAATGGAGCGTGTCTCTCTCCCAAACAAAGAATGCTAGGATCCGATTTTATTCAAACAAAAACAAAAACAAAAACATACAAACGCTCCAAGTAAAGCACATAAGATGTGACGGAATAAAAATATAGTTTCACTAGAGGTGACCTGATAATTTGTCGATGAAGAAGGGGATGCCCAAGGCATCCCCAAGCTTAGATGCTTGGGTCTTCTTGAAATATGCAGGGATGAACCATGGGGGCATCCCCAAGCTTAGAGTTTTCACTCTTCTTGATCCTATTGTATCATCCTCCTCTCTTGACCCTTGAAAACTTCCTCCACACCAAACTCAAAACAAACTCATTAGAGGGTTAGTGCATAATCAAAAATTCACATATTCAGAGGTGACATAATCATTCTTAACACTTCTGGACATTGCACAAAACTACTGAAAGTTAATGGAACAAAGAAATCCATCAAACATAGCAGAATCTGTCAAAACAGAACAGTCCGTAAAGACGAATTTTTCTGGGGCACTTAACTTGCTCAGATGAAAAAGCTCAAATTGAATGAAAGTTGCGTACATATCTGAGGATCACGCACGTAAATTGGCATATTTTTATGAGTTACCTACAGACGGGCGGCTCAATTTCGTGACAGTAAGAAATCTGTTTCTGCGCAGTAATCCAAATCTAGTATCAACCCTACTATCAAAGACTTTACTTGGCACAACAATGCAATAAAATAAAGATAAGGAGAGGTTTCTATAGTAGTAACAACTTCCAAGACTCAAATATAAAACAAAAGTGCAGAAGTAAAATAATGGGTTGTCTCCCATAAGCGCTTTTCTTTAACGCCTTTCAGCTAGGCGCAGAAAGTGTGAATCAAATATTATCGAGAGATGAAGCATCAACAGCGGGGTTTGGATTTTTCTCAACTATGCATTGTATCTTATCTATGTAAGTTTCAGAGGCTCCTTTTTCATTACTCTTAGGCTCGCTATTCTCATCAAACAAATTTTCAGGAACAATCCAATCAAACTTCTTTCTAGTTCCTCGCACATTCCTAAGAGCTTGCAAGGTATTGATATTTTAATTCCCCCCTCACAATTAACTTTATTAGTATACTTTAATCTATCTTTTTCCATCTTTTCAAGGGTATTTGCAAAATTGGTATAAAAGCCAAGCATCTTATATTTAATAAAGACTTTTCTAGCTTCTCTTGCTACATCACCAAATTCTTTGAGAAGGGTTTCTAAAACAAAATCTTTCTTTTCTCCTTCTTCCATATCACCTAGTGTAAGAAACATATGTTACATTATAGGGTTGAGATTAACAAATCTAGCTTCCAACATGTGTACTAAAGAAGCAGCAGCAATTTCATAAGTAGGAGCAAATTCTGCCAAGTGTCTATCTTCAAAATCGTCAACGGTACTAACATGAGTAAAGAATTCTTCTATATTATCTCTTCCAATGATAGACCCTTGTCCTACCGGTATGTCTTTCAGAGTAAACTTAGGAGGAAACATGGTGAAATAAACAAAAGGTAAATGCAAGTAACTATTTTTTTGTGTTTTTAGTATGGAGAACGCAACAAGATAGTAAATAGAGTAAAGCAAGTAACTAATTTTTTTTATTTTTGATATTAGCAAGCAAACAAAGCAGTAAATAAAATAAAGTAAAGCAAGACAAAAACAAATTAAAGAGATTGGAAGTGGAGACTCCCCTTGCAGCGTGTCTTGATCTCCCCGGCAACAACGCCAGAAAACTGTTGCTGGCGTGTAGTTGACGTGGGAGTTAGAAATCTTTGTGGTGTAACTTTTCTTCAGGTCCCCGGCAACGGCGCCAGAAAACTATCTTGATGACGCGTAAAGCACACGCCCGTTGGGAACCCCAAGAGGAAGGTGTGATGCGTACAACAGCAAGTTTTCCCTCAGTAAGAAACCAAGGTTATCGAACCAGTAGGAGTCAAGGAGCACGTGAAGGTTGTTGGTGACGGAGTGTAGTGCGGCGCAACACCAGGGATTCCGGCGCCAACATGGAACCTGCACAACACAATCCAAATACTTTGCCCCAACTTAACAGCGAGGTTGTCAATCTCACCGGCTTGCTGTAACAAAGGATTAAATGTATGGTGTGGAAAATGATGTTTGTATGCGAAGAACAGTAAAGAACAATGTTTGCAGTAGATTGTATTCAGATGTAAAAGAATGGGGGTCCACAGTTCACTAGTGGTGTCTCTCCAATAAGAAATAGCATGTTGGGTGAACAAATTACAGTTGGGCAATTGACAAATAAAGATGGCATAACAATGCACATACATATCATGATGAGTAGTGTGAAATTCAATTGGGGATTACGACAAAGTACATAGACCGCTATCCAGCATGCGTCTATGCCTAAAAAGTCCACCTTCAGGTTAGCATCCGCACCCCTTCCAGTATTAAGTTGCAAACAGCAGACAATTGCATTAAGTATGGTGCGTAATGTAATCAACACAAATATCCTTAGACAAAGCATTGATGTTTTATCCCTAGTGGCAACAAGACATCCACAACCTTAGAGCTTTACTCACCTGTCCCGCATTCAATGGAGGCATGAACCCACTATCGAGCATAAATACTCCCTCTTGGAGTTACAAGTATCAACTTGGCCAGAGCCTCTACTAGCAACGGAGAGCATGCAAGATCATAAACAACACATATATGATAGATTGATAATCAACATGACATAGTATTCCATATTCATCGGATCCCAACAAACACAACATGTAGCATTACAAATAGATGATCTTGATCATGATAGGCAGCTCACAAGATCTAACATGATGGCACAATGAGGAGGAGACAACCATCTAGCTACTGCTATGGACCCATAGTCCAGGGGTGAACTACTCACACATCAATCCGGAGGCGATCATGGCGTTGAAGAGTCCTCCGGGAGATGATTCCCCTTTCCGGCAGGGTGCCGGAGGCGATCTCCTGAATCCCCCGAGATGGGATTGGCGGCGGCGGCGTCTCTGTAAGGTTTTCCGTATCGTGGCTCTCGGTACTGGGGTTTTCGCGACGAAGGCTATAAGTAGGCGGAAGGGCAGAGTCGGAGGGCTGACGAGGGGCCCACACACTAGGGCGGCGCGGGCCCCTCCCTGGCTGTGCGGACCTAGCGTGGCGGCGCCTCGTGGCCCCACTTCGTAACTCCTTCGGTCTTCTGGAAGCTTCGTGGAAAAATAAGACCCTGGGCATTGATTTCGTCCAATTCCGAGAATATTTTCTTTGTACGATTTCTGAAACCAAAAACAGCAGAAAACAACAACTGGCTCTTCGGCATCTTGTCAATAGGTTAGTGCCGGAAAATGCATAATAATGACATAAAATGTGTATAAAACATGTGAGTATCATCATAAAAGTAGCATGGAACATAAGAAATTATAGATACGTTTGAGACGTATCACCCTGCGCCCAACGCAGCGGCCACCCATTTGGCCATTTCGCATATTTCTTTGAGAAATAGGCCATCTGGCCACGCATACTTATAAATAGTATCTAACAAATATGGAATAATATCTTGAAATTATAGAATAATATCAAATAAATTGTTGCATGATGAAGAAATGAAATGTGGCATAGTTCGAAGAAATATAAAAATTACAAATTGAGATTGTCAACTCAATTTGGGCACTCTAGGATCTCCTTCTGCCTCTTCTCGAACCAAGCTCTCTCCGCCTCGCTCATGTTGGTCAAGTCGGCGTTCATGATCAGGTTGTCCTCGGCTTGCCGTTTGAGCTCAACTTCCTTCGCCTTCAACTCCACCTCTTGGGCCCTTGTGATTGCTATGAGCTCAATTTCTCTCTCTTTGAGCTTAATTTCTCTAGCTTTGGTCTTGGCCTTGACCTCTTCAATCTCAAGCTTCTTCTTTTGGACATCGAAGTAGTTCTTCCTGTCCTCATCTTTCTCCCGGCGCCTTCTCTCATCCCTCTTGTCCGTGGACACCTCTCTGTCGGCATGCCTCTCCTTCAAAGTGCCAAACAATAGCATGGACGAGGCATCACGCTTCAAGTCGGCTTTGGTTGCCTTGTGGCCGCGAGGACGACTTGCACGAGAAGCGGAGCTACCGCAAGGCTGCCCACCATCAAGGTCAATGACCGTGGGATCTTTGGCGGTCTTGTTGCCAGTCAAGGTTGCCATGTACCCCTCGAACCCCTCCTGGAACTTGGGGGTACCTTGGAGTTGCTTCCAACAATGAGGGAAGGCAAAGGTCTTGTCTTCATTGTTGCCTTTGTACCATTCCAAAGCTTGCCACACCTAGAGCAAAGCAAGACAACAATTGATAAGGGGTGACCCGATCTTCTCAGTAAGCAACGGTGGTGATGATGATCACGGGGTGATGGCAGCGGAGATACACGACGATGAAGTGGATGATAACTTGTATGACGCAACGAGATCTCTCGATTGGTCCCTGTCGCTAATGCAACAGCTCTCAATCCTGCAAGATATTCGCAACTCCACACACTTGCGCACGTAGCCGCCGACCACGAAGCGGTAAGTTGCAACCGTCTAATTCCCAATGGAACAACGAGATCACACAAGACTTTTTCAGGATCTACACAATATCAAGCAATATGGTGTAGGGATTCAATAGTTTTGCTAGAGCAAACAACTAAGAACTAGGGTTTATCTTAAACGTGGTCTAAAGCAGCTAGGGGGCGTCCTGGGCACTTATATAGGCGTCCGGGACGAGTTCTGGTCAAAAAGATACAAAAATAACCGACCCAGAATAGATCTGGTCGAGACAGACTTGGACAAATCCGGTCTGGAATCCGGTCAACCGGACCAGGGACCGGGTCAGCCGGTCTGGGGTCCGGTCAACCGGGCGGCAACCGGGTCGGCCGGTCTGGGGTCCGGTCAACCGGGCGGCAACCGGATAGTTGCGAGGTTTTCCGGTTTTCATCCGGTACGATAAATCAAATCCGGTTAGCGCCCGGTCGACCGGGCCGTTGACCGGGTTGGCCGGTCTGGCGGCCGGTCGGACCGGGTCTTGGACCGGCCCGGACTTCTTCTTCTCCTCTCGCGCATGCCTCCCGCTCCTCCCTCGCGCGTCCATGAGATATCTTCATGTCCAGCTCCATGTCCGAGCTTCACGTCCATCTTCATGTCCAGCTCGCTCCCTCTCCTCCTCGTGCGATGCTCGTCTCTTCTTGATACCCGATGATACATAAGTAATAGGACTTAGGCGGTATAAAGTTCTCATCAATCAAAGTACCGTTTAGAAACAAGTTCACCTGTTGTTTAAGTAGCTTCGCACGAGCCCTTGTAATTGGTCCAATCCGAACTTCATTGGACTTGAGCTCCACAGCAGGTTCATCTTCATTTATCAATGACGGAGGTAGTGGTGTAGTAGGGATTTCCTCATCATCTCCCCCCCCCCTTAAAAAGGCGTCGACCCCGACGCTCCAAGGTCTTCTCCGTCATATGGTGTCAAATCAGCAACATTGAAAGAATTACTGACACCAAACTCATCAACTGGAAGATCTATCGAGTATGTGTTATCATTGATCTTGGCAAGCACTTTGTAAGGACCAGCACCACGAGGCTTCAACTAAGACTTCCGCAGCTTCGGGAACCTATCCTTGCAAAAATGTACCCAGACCATATCACCAGGCTTGAACAACATCTCTTTGCGCTTCTTATTCATCCTTGCAGCATTGCTCTTGCCTTTCTTCTCTATCAACTCTATAGTCTTCACATGGATCTTTCGCACAAAATCTGCCCTCTTGGATGCCTCCATATTAACTCTCTCATGTATGGGCAAAGGCAACAAGTCAAGTGGAGTAATGGGTTTGAAACCATACACCACCTCAAAAGGACATAGCTCCGTGGTAGAATGTACCACCTCGTTGTAAGCAAACTCTACATGCGGCAAACACTCTTCCCACTCCTTCGAGTTCTTCTTGATCATGGATCTCAACAGTTCGACAAGGTTCGATTCACCACCTCGCTTTGACCATCGGTTTGGGGATGACAAGTAGTACCGAACAGTAGCTTTGTCCCAAGCTTTCCCCAAAGTGTCTTCCGAAGTAGCTCATGAACTTCACATCACGATCGAAACAATAGTCTTCGGGACTCCATGCAGTCGAACAATCTCCCCGAAAAACAAAGTTAGCAATATGCGATGCATCGTCGCTTTTGTGGCAGGCAATAAAGTGTGACATTTTAGAAAATCTGTCCACTACCACAAATATAGAATCATGGCCTCGTTTAGTACGCGGAAAACCCAACACAAAATCCATACTAATATCTTCCCAAGGTGTAGTAGGTGCCGGTAATGGAGTATACAAACCGTGAGGCTTCAGCTTGGACTTGGACTTGTTGCAAGTAATGCACCTCTTCACATACCTGTCCACATCCCGCCTCATCTTTGGCCAATAAAAGTGATCAGCGAGCATGAGTAGCGTCTTCTCACGCCCAAAGTGACCCATCAAACCTCCAGCATGTGATTCCTGCAATAAGAGAAAACGCATAGACGATTCTGGAACACATAGTTTGTTAGCTCGAAACAAGAACCCATCATGTATGTGATATTTTTCCCATGCTTTACCAAGAGCACATAAGCGATATGGTTCAGCAAAATCATGATCAGTAGCATACAAATCACATAACACCTCTAAACCAGGAATTTTAACATCAAGTTGAGTTAATAACATATTCTTCCTAGATAGAGCATCAGCAACAATATTATCTTTTCCCTTCTTATGCTTAATAATGTATGGAAAAGACTCAATGAACTCAACCCACTTAGCAAGGCGCCTATGCAAAGTAGATTGGGCTTTCAAATATTTCAAAGCTTCATGATCAGAATGTATGATAAATTCTTTTGGCCACAAATAATGTTGCCAAATTTCAAGAACTCTAATTAAAGCATACAATTCTTTATCATATATTGGATAGTTCAACTTAGCACCAGAAAGTTTCTCAGAAAAATATGCAATTGGACGACCCTCTTGCATCAACACACCACCAATTCCAATACCACTAGCATCACATTCAATCTCAAATTGCTTATTGAAATCAGGAAGTGCAAGCAATGGTGCAGAAGTTAACAATCGTTTCAGTTCATCAAAAGCATGATCTTGGGCAACGCCCCACTCAAATGCAACACCCTTTTTAGTCAATTCATTCAAAGGTGCAGCAATAGTAGAAAAATTGGGCACAAAACGGTGATAAAACCCAGCTAGACCATGAAAGCTTCTAACTTGACTCACATTCATGGGAGTAGGCCAATTTTGAATAGCTTCAATTTTAGACACATCTACTTCTACTCCATGCTTAGAGACAACATAACCCAGAAATATGACCTTACCTTTGCAAAATGTGCACTTCTCAAGATTACCATAAAGTTTACTATCACGCAACACTTGCAAAACATGTCGAATATGTATAATATGATCAGATTCATTGCGGCTATAAATTAATATGTCATCAAAATACACAACCACAAACTTGCCAATAAATTCACGCAAAACATGGTTCATCAGTCTCATGAAAGTGCTAGGTGCATTAGTCAAACCAAAAGGCATTACTAACCACTCATATAAACCAAATTTTGTTTTAAAGGCGGTTTTCCACTCATCCCCTTCTTTCATCCTAATTTGATGATAACCACTACGCAAATCAATTTTAGAGAACACAGCGAAGCACCACTCAATTCATCTAGCATATCCTCTAAACGGGGAATAGGGTGACGATATCGAATAGTGATATTGTTTATAGCTCTACAATCTACGCACATACGCCATGTACCATCTTTCTTAGGAACAAGAATAACGAGAACAACACAAGGACTAAGGCTTATGCGGATATAACCTTTGTCGAGTAGCGCTTGTACTTGCTTCACGTATCTCCTTCGTCTCTTCGGGGTTCGTTCTATATGGTGCCCGATTGGGTAGCGAAGCTCCGGGAATCAAGTCAATTTGATGCTCAATACCTCGCAATGGTGGAAGTCCTGCGGGTACCTCATCCGGAAACACGTCGCCAAATTCTCGCAAAACATTAGAAACACCAAGAGGAAGAGGGGTCATGTCGTTAGAAACCAAAACCGTACCCCTGTACAAGAGCACAAGAGGCATGGTTGTAGGATCCTCACTAAATTCTCTCATGTCTTCTTTGGTGGCTAATGAGACTAAGGAATTCACTCTCTCACTTTTCGTTATATGACTCACAACATTACAATTCTCTCGCCTATCTAAAGAAGCATCCTCCAAGTTGACTTCAACTTTCTGACGAGACTCATTGACAATTTGCTGTGGTGTCATAGGCTGTAAATTGATTTTCTTGCCCTTGAACTCCAAGTGATATGTATTGGCACGGCCATTGTGTTGCACAGAACGGTCATAGAGCCAAGGTCGACCCAAAAGTAGGTGACACACCATCATAGGAACTACATCAAAATCAATGCAATCCTTATACGGTTCAATAGCAAACTCAACACGCACCATGTGGTTCACACAACGGTCCAATAGTAAAGTAAACTTAGGACTTCACTTGATTCAACTAGCACTTCACTTTTCTTTTTTTTCTATTTGTATAACACACGCAGCTATGTAGCTCTTTTTGCTTCTTTTCAATTTTCTATTTTTTTTTATTTTCTGACACAACTCCTTGATAACACGGCCAACAGAAATATGCAAAGCACCGATAACCTAACGAGCAGCCTGTCGAGCGGTAAAACTAGTCTCTTCTGGGGAAGTTCCTAGTCACTTGATATCGAAAGGCTGTGTCTATGGTTTGGAACAAGCACACTGTACGCTATGTGGACTCGGAGTAACAAAAACTGACATCACAAGATAAAGTAACACAAGATGATAGAGTAAACTCAAACCCTAAAAGACTAGATGGAAAGAAAAGATACGCAAAAACAACTACGAAAAGCAACTAAAACCTGAAATTAGTGCAATCTAAGGCGATGGCAAACCCTAACCCTAATTTTTTTTTTTGCTTTTTCTGGATAGGAAACACTCACAACTCAACTATGGGGGTGGATTGTGGATGGCTTACCGAGGAAACCTGGAAATCTGATACCAAGATGATAAGGGGTGGCCCGATCTTCTCAGTAAGCAACGGTGGTGATGATGATCACGGGCTGATGGCAGCGGAGATACACGACGATGAAGTGGATGATAACGTGTATGACGCAACGAGATCTCTCGATTGGTCCCTATCGCTAATGCAACAGCTCTCAACCCTGCAAGATATTCGCAACTCCACACACTTGCGCACGTAGCCGCCGACCACAAAGCGGTAAGTTGCAACCGTCTAAATCCCAATGGAACAGCGGATCACACAAGACTTTTTCAGGATCTACACAATATCAAGCAATATGGTGTAGGGATTCAATAGTTTTGCTAGAGCAAACAACTAAGAACTAGGTTTTATCTTAAACATGGTCTAAAGCAGCTAGGGGGCGTCCTGGGCACTTATATAGGCGTCCGGGACAAGTTCTGGTCGAAAAGATACAAAAATAACCAACCCAGAATAGATCTGGTCGAGACAGACTCGGACAAATCCGGTCTGGAATCCGGTCAACCGGACCACGGACCGGGTCGGCCGGTCAGGGGTCCGGTCAACCGGGCGGCAACCGGGTCGGCCGGTCTGGGGTCCGGTCAACCGGGCGGCAACCGGATAGTTGCGAGGTTTTCCGGTTTTCATCCGGTACGATAAATCAAATCCGGTTGGCGCCCGGTCGACCGGGTCAGTGACCGGGTTGGCCGGTCTGGCGGCCGGTCGGACCGGGTGCTGGACCGGCCTGGACTTCTTCTCCTCTCGCGCATGCCTCCCGCTCCTCCCTCGCGCGTCCATGAGATATCTTCATGTCCAGATCCATGTCCAGCTTCACGTCCATCTTGACGTCCATCTTCATGTCCAGCTGCTCCTCTCCTCCTCGTGCGATGCTCGTCTCTTCTTGATACCTGATGATACATAAGTAATAGGACTTAGACAATATAAAGTTCTCATCAATCAAAGTACGGTTTAGAAACAAGTTTGCATGTTGTTTAAGTAGCTTCGCACGAGCCCTTGTAATTGGTCCAATCCGAACTTCATTGGACTTGAGCTCCACAGCAGGTTCATCTTCATTTATCAATGACGGAGGTAGTGGTGTAGTAGGGATGTCCTCATCAACAATGATAAACATATGTGCAAACATTGGATGACTAAGTTGAGGTTTAAGAATCATACCAAGTCCTTCACACCCATGCCACTAACGGGGATCCACTTCACGTGTTTATACGCCGCCTGAAACTTGTTGCATCCCGTTTGAATTGCTCCCCACCTCTTTTGGAGCGATATCTCGCTGCGGTCGCTCTCAAATGGCTCCTGTCCGTATTTGCGATGTTCATGGAAGTAATCATAGATCCGGCGCCAGAATGCGGTCCCCTTCTGCTCGGCACCCGTCAATGCATATTGCCCGATGGTCAACCATCCATCGACGAGCACCTTGTCCTCCTTCTCCGTGTAGTCACTGGTTCTTTTGCTTACGCGGCGACCTCCAGCTTGTGCAGCTGCGGCTTGCGTGAGCTCCTGACCGAACAACGGCTCGTCGTCGATGTTAATGCTGCCGGGACAGGCAGTGCTGTCCTGCTGTGTGTCAATGGGAGGTGGCTGGGGAGCTTGCTCGGTTGAAGCATAGGGCATGGTGGTCGGCATTGTCTGCGTGTAGGACGGAGGGGCCTGCATCGGAGGTGGCGCGCGCTCGGCCGACAAATCGTCGAGCAGGTTGCGTGCTCCGGCCATCGCTGCTGATCCCATGTGCTTGGGGCCTTTGGAGTTCGCCGGTGCACGGTTCAGGTCAATGGACGAAGGAGACGGCCCCGTGAAGGACTCGCCCACCTCCGGTGACCCATCCCGTGACGGGTACGCGTACCGCGCCGATCGCGCCCCCAATTCCCGCGCGCCGGGCGTGTGCCCAAACGGGGCGAGTCGGCGGGGATGTCGACCTTGGAGGAAGGGGCCGGGTCACGGACAAGGCCGAGCTCTCCCCCCCCCCGAGGCGCGTGCCGGCGCCCGGGAGGATCAGAGTGCCGAGCGAGCGCCGCGTGGCCGTAAAAGAGCATGGCATGCTCTTGCATGACGTTCGCCTTCGCCTCCGTCTTGAGTTGGAGGAGCTGCTCCGCCGCCCGCTGCCGCTCCTCCGCGGCAGCGACATCCCTCTTCCGTTGCTCGAGCGCCCTGCGGCGGTCGCCCCGCTTCTTGCTCTCGATCTTCCTCTGCTCCGCGATGAGGTCGAGCTTCGCCTTCTTCGTCGCCTGCCCGGGCTCCACGACCACCGGAGCGTCCAGTTCAGGAGCCTCCGACACGGGAGGAGCGGCAACGTCCGCGAGCTGTGCCTCGTCTCCGATGGTGGCGGTGCTGGCGGCAGTCGGCAGGTCGGCCATATCTAGGTTTTGGGACTGGAGTGGAGTGTTTCTGTTTTGGGAGACAGACAGGCGGGCCAGGGGCGGACAAAGGGTGGACGCGAGCGACCAGCATTCGGCGTCCGCGGCCACGCAAACTCGTCCCAGATTTGGGTCGGGTTTGGGTCATCCCGGACGCCGCGGCCATCCGTTTTAGGGATGAGTCCGCGCGCTGGGCCGCGTTTTTGTCCAGTTCGACCCATCCGGACGCGCGGGCGCGGTTTGGGTCGCCTCGTTGGAGATGCCCCGAGTTCGCTCCGGCCTGGGTATGCAACATGCTTAAAGGTTGTAGTCACACGCATTTAGAGATGAGATTTTACTTTCGCACCGAGCCTTGGTCTTGGTGGCTATTGCTCCGGTGTCCCCCCCTCTCTAAACTTTGTTCTATTTAGACGGCTAGGATCTGCTGATACCCCTTCGTGGGTTGACTTAACGTGTGTGTTTGGTTCATGGGCAAATATGTACGGGATGGGATGAGATAAAATATGTTTAATTAACGATTAATAGAACTATTAACACACCGGTTAATATGTAATTAACGGGTCCTTTTCCCTTCGTGGCAGAGCCGGACCTAGCAGAGCGGCCACCTACCCATGCCTAGCAAGGTCAATGCCCGCACGTATTTAGCGAGGCTGTTTCTGTCGATTGGGTGTGGCGTAGACGTAGCAAGCTCGCTGCTCGCCATGCCTGAAGGCCGCTGCCGCCGAGCTAGGGAGCCACGTTGAAAATCAAGCCCGCCGCTCACCGCGCCCTGGAGGCCGTTGATGCCGAGCTAGGGAGCCACGCGGAAAAGCAAGCCCACCGCTTGCCGCGACCTGGTGGCCGCCGCCGAGCTGGGGAGCCAGACATACGACGGTGGTAGGTGTCGGAGTCGCGTCGATGGCCATGAATTCTCAGGTGGCTAGTGAGATTAGTCATGAAATTCACGGATCATATGGTCAGAAATATTCAATTTTTAGGATGGAATCATCCATATTTTCTGATCACGAACCAAACGCACATTTACCCCCTTCAAGTTTGGTTGGAAGGGGGGACACTGAAGCACGCCCCTTGATTGGTACATTAAACGATCCAACAGCCAAAAATGTACCTGCCGGGCTGGCCTCAGGTCGCTAGGTATGCAACAAGCTTAAAGGTTGTAGTCACCCGCACTTAGAGATGAGATTTTACTTTCGCACCGAGGCTTGCTCCATCTTTCTCCTGAACAGTGGGATGGGGCTTGTCTGTTCGAGGCTTCGAGCAGTGCAAAGATAAAGGTTAGACATACATATATAGATATACTTACACATGTTTTGTAGTATCTCCGAGTATTTTCTGTACTGTCGTTCAAGCCCACACAGGTGTCTTGGGAGTAGGAAGCATCAGGACACGAGATATTACAATTTTCTTTGTCCAAGCGAGTACCATCACAAAGAACGTTTCATCTTCGGGTATTATTCTTGGCAATTTTAAAGTTTGATGGACCGAGGATCTGTTGTGTGACCTTCTTAACTTCTTTGCTACTCTCTATCGGATCAATTTATTTGTCGTTTGAATTTGACAACCAATGATTAGCGGGTGTATCGAGTGACACAGTTGGCGAGCGAGTGTTTAGTCCTTAGGGCATCTCCAAGACACAAAGTAGATGTAAAATAAGCGTCGTCTACATCACCTGGAGCGAAAAATAGCTCTACCATAATGTAGATACAAAAAAATCCTAATTTTTTTACATCACGATCTATAATTTGCATCACGCGGTGCAAATATACACCATCTTAGAAAAATGTCGCGCAAGGCCACCACCGTCACTTTGTCATATTCTCTTCTCTTCTTCACGCGGCCCTCCTGCCCGCCGCCGGCCAACATCCGGCTGGTTGATGGTGACTCGGCCAAAATTCCACCGGCGGCAGCTTCCCCGCCTGCTCTCCCCCGATATTCCCCCCGTTTCCCGGCCGACTCCCCTGTTTCCCCACCTCCTGCAGCTCCGGCGCCATCGCGTTGACCTGGATGTCGGCGTCCCCGGATAGCAACATCGGTCGGAGCACCGCGAGCAGGCGCGACGTGCAGAGCTGCAGCCGCATCTCCCTGGTCTCCCGCGTCGTCTACCGCAGCGACACCATCGTAGCCTTCTGCTCCACCAGACTGGCGCCGTCCATCGCGCCTAGCGCAAGCGGGCCGCCGCCGCATCTCCTGTTGGACAACGCGGACGAGCAACGGCTGGCGAAACCGCTGCCGCGCCAGAGGGCTGCGAACTGATCAGCCAGGGCAGCTGCCGGTCATACCTCAACCGACCTTTGGCCCTAGATCATCTCTTGGAGTTTCACCGTTTGTGCGCCGGCCAGGAAGGTTGCCCACCACAGCACGATAATTACATTTTTTTTTAGCGGGGGAAGGCGGCCTTTATTAATCAGAGGTAATCGATACAAGGAATCCCTCTGGCGGCCTAACTAGCCACACCCGGTGGCCTGGTGCATCATAAACTGCACCCTTAGCTAAACAATGTGCTTCTTTATTCGAAATCCTAGCTTCATGGCGGAACTCAAGGGCATCAAAGTCGCCCTTAGACTCCCTGATTTCTCTCACAATGTGAGCATAACTTCCGAGAGTCCCCTCGGCCAAGCTGGTGACCACATTCATGCAGTCCGTGGCCACCATGACCCTCCTGACGTGAATGTCGTTTGTCAGGGCGCAGGCCTCCTTGCATGCCAGTGCCTCCAGAATTTCCGCGCTGGATTTCTCAGGGAACACGAGCGTCGATGCACCCACAAACAGTCCTGTTTCCGTTCTGGCAATTGCCGCCACCGTGCCTCGACCTCCGTTCTTGCCCATCACAGCGTCAACATTGATTTTGATCATCCCCCTTGGTGGCGGGATCACAGCACGATAATTACAACGAGCGGACTTAATGGCGCCCGGCGCAATATCGTGGCTGCTCGTTTCGTTGGAGATTTGCGCTCTCGGGCCCACTCGCGGTGCCGGTTGACCCCTACCTCTGGAGCGATACAGCTAGGGACGAATCAAATACAGGAGCGAGGAAGGACATAGCGCCGGCGAGATACATGGCGCCCGCAGGTCCTCGCCGTCCTTGCTCTGCTTAGCGGAGTACGGCGTCGGCATGGTCCACATCCGGGGCCCCCACTCAGCGCCCCCATTCCCCCATTTCCAATTTGAATCTCACGGCCTGCCCTTCCCCTTCCTCCATCCTCCCCAGTGCTGCAGAGCTCGCCTCTCGTGAACGGTGGAGGAGATCCAATCCGGCCGTGCGCGCAGTGATGATGATGGGCGGAGACTCTGAGGGATTCATCGACCTGCTCATGAGGTAAGAAGTCAATCCCGTCCCCATCTGGATCGGATTTTCCATCTGCTCCTGCTGATTTGGTTCAATTTGTCAAGGCCGACCCACGACCTTGCACCTGATTGGTTACCAAGAATTCCAATTCATGATGCCGAGACAAGCGCACGTACTTCTCCGTCCAGCTTGAGTTCTGA
This sequence comes from Lolium rigidum, assembly GCF_022539505.1. Lineage (NCBI taxonomy): Eukaryota > Viridiplantae > Streptophyta > Magnoliopsida > Poales > Poaceae > Lolium > Lolium rigidum. Next base: position 244,426,159 of record NC_061509.1, on the reverse strand, counting down.
TTCAAGCGTACTTGTGGCTGATCCATGAGAAGCCGGATTTGGAGAGGACGAAGAGTGCAGCAACGAACCAAGCTTCCTTCTCAGCTTCATACTTGCATAATGAATCGCCATTACCGTCTGATTCGCATCTGCGGACGCCAATCGAGACCCCTCCTCCATCGAATCACACCTGGAAGCGGAGGTTAATCGTCCCAAAGTTTATTATGATTCTTGGCTTTTAATCCTGGCTGCCAAATCTACACACCCTCATTGATCAGTCATATTGATTTCTCTAGCTGAAAATGATATTAGAATGGGCATAGACCAATCTTCAGAAATGGTTAGTTTATACGATGTGGCTTACTAACAATATTCATCTTCATGATAGTTTAGGATGAATATAGCATCTTCACATTGAGCTACTTGAGGATTTATCCTGTAAAAAAAGCTACTTGAGATTTAAACCTTGCTAGTGTAAGCTACTCCCTCCGTCTCAAAATGTAAGGCATCTAAGGATTGATCGAAAGTCAAACCTTACTAACTTTGACCAAATATTTAGAAAAAAATATTTACATCTACAATATCGAATTGACATATCAAGAAAATATACTTTATGCTGAATCTATTGATATTGATTTAGTGTTGTAAGTGTATAAACTTGGCCAAACTTTTAAAACCTTGACTTTTGACTAATCCTTAGACGCCTTACATTTTGGGATGGAGGGAGTACTTGAGAACTCTGTTCGCATTTCGTGATCAGGCGAGAGTAGAAATCTGGGGCACTAAACACTTTCGCGTGGTGCCCTGACTTGTATTTTAGGGGTAAAAACTGAAGTATCTCTTTGCACCATTTTATTGAAGTCTATGAATCCTGGCTGTAAGAATGGGGTACTATGAATTTGTTTACTTAATATTATAGATAGATTCTAGATGCGATACTTGCTATAAGACCATATGCTGAAAATGTCCGGTGTATCTGACAAGTCATTAGATGAAATTAAATAGTATGGTAGCCGACAAACAATTGTATTCTTTGGAACCTGATGCAAGCCAATCATTCTTTGGAGCCTGATGCAAGCCAATCATTCTTCTATGTATAATGAAATCTATCATAAGAATTTGTTAAGCAGAAATTGTAGTTACCCTCCTTATCCTGTACGGCTGTACCCCAAATTTTTGCAACTCATATACTGTTTCTAGATTAGGTCCTGCGGCCCAACCTTTTGTAGCTCTATATACTGGTCCTAGAATTAGGACTATATACACGTCTCCACACAACATTAGCCTAATCTTGTTGGAGCAGCAATGCGGCATGCTAAGCTGCTTCTCTGTATCGGCAAACACAGTTAATCCAGTAAAAAGGTCAGGTCAGATGTTCTGTAATGCGTGAGTCAGCTGCGAATACTAATGCCCCTGGTTCCAATAAATACAGCAGACCTTTATTTTGCCAATGGACAACACATGATCTAGGTACCAGAAACAATCAAATACTATGAAGTCCATATATTTACTGAATAGTAACAGGTCTATATACAACGTATATGACCCAACCAGCCAAGGCTGCACACAAATCAAAGCAGGGGAACTGACCTAAAAAAGAAAGAACACAAATTTACATTTCAGAACACTAAAAAATCAGCAGATATAGGCGACTGAATATTGACAATCATTTATCTCGTGAGGCCTAAATAGGTAGATCTTGCTTTGAAGTTTTGGATGTGTGATAGTCTATCCAATGCGGCTGACATGATAGGTTATTTCCGTCCAGTGATTCTTACAAGTAGTTGCATATACGGAATGATTCTTATTTTAGCAGTCAACCTAAAACTATTCCATGTGAGTACCATGTTCTTCTGCATCAAACTTATTTTCGATAAAACTTTTGCTTCAAATTATTCCATGTGATGCACTGATTTGATGGCGATAATAGAGGAGAGCTACATTTTGCATGGACGGTAGTAAAATTAGTATTTCTGATTGTGATAGTGATGTTCGAGGTCGAGTAGCTAGGAGTAATCATACTGACAATGATGGCGGTCATACTATCTTCATGTGTATAATTGTTATTTATTATGACTACCTAGCACTTTGATCCTTCACATCTGGAATGTGGGATTTAATGGAGCCCCTTGCTTCTACACATTCCAGTTGATTCCATTACTGGATAATTCTGATCATTGTGTTCTGGAGCTTCATTGTAGCAAAATGTTTACTATAGAAGCCTCATTAAGGGGTTGTCTTGATCAGACAAGCTCAGATTTGCAGTAAGTCATCTTTGTTTGACAAGTAATTGCTAATTTATGTGTTTTTTATCATTTTATATCCCATATATAAATAGCTGAAAAAGGAATTAAGTAGGGGAAATGAAACTTGGTTATTTTTCTGTAGTTGTGACTTGACCGTGATTTGGTGTATTATTTCCACTAATTTAAATGCTTGGATATATCTTATTACCTCTCAAAATAACTTTTTAGCCACCGAACGGTTTTCAATTTGACTATGATGTTACTATTGAGAATCATGGTTAGCGCTACACCATCGATGGTTACTATCAACCATATGTTTGGATAACTTTATTAGCTTGTAAAAGAACTTCTTAGGGACCGAACGATTTTGAAATTGACTATGTTGTTACTACTGAAAATCATGGTTAGGGATACCCCTCTTAGACACATGCTTGGATATCTTATTAGCTCTCAAAGGGACTTTTTAGGCACCAAAGGTTTTCAATATGAATTTGATGATACTATTTATAATCATGTTTAGCAATACACCACTGGTGGTTACTCATGGACACAAGTGTCGATATCTTATTAGGTTGGCAAAGAAATTCGTAGCCACCGAGCGGTTTTCAATATGAATATGATGGTACTATTTATTTGGCGGCTAAAGGACCTTACAGAGAAAATCTATGGTAAAAATATTCCTGGAGTTTGGCTGTCGATGTTGGTGCTGATAGATGCCCTGTATAACTAACCACTCCATGTTTTTTCCTTGCAGGTAATGATCAGCCTAGGTGTAACAGAAATACCCGAAAGTCACATTATGAAGAGGTGGACCAGGGATGCATACCATGACATGGCCGCTCATCTCATGTTGTATCAAAAGGATAGCACTACTACGAAATCCACGAGTTTCTGGCACTCGGCTCTTTACAGGACTGCAATTGAAATTGTTCAGATGGCTGACACCAATCCAGAGTCATACGAGGTGGCAATGTCCCACTTTCTAGATGCCATTCCTATCTTGTCTGAAACAAGCAAGATAAAAGATGGCCTTGGTCTAGAAGAGAGAGTTCAAGCAGATGGGAGAGTGAATCCCTCAGTCATATTCGAGAGCGGCAGTCTTCGACCAGACATTGTCGCTCCTCCAAAAAGGAAAGACATCGGTCGACCAACTTCAGCACTACGAGAAGGTCAGTGTGCCAAGAACAAAATTCTGCACCATATGCCGTAACAGGGTTCATAAGGCGAATGGCTGCCCATCCAACCAGAACAAGAAGCCACGAAGAGAGGCCCATTGCTCAAATTGCGGTCTGGCTGGGCACAAGAAGAACTACTGCTTGACTTCCAACTACTAGCATTACTGTTTGGTTCACCCTACTTGAATGTATATGTTTTGCAAAATTGCCCCCCCCCCCCGGCTAATTTTGGTGCAAAACTGTTTCAGATATAAGTCCCAGTTTGTAATTGGTAGAACACCATGTCAGGTGGTGATTTGTTGCTTTGAGACACTTGGGATATGTATGTTTTGTATTGAAGTTGACTATGCTGATGTGAAATGTGACCAATGCATATAAACTGTCATATCTTTGAAGCCTGGTATCTACAGGCATATCAGGATACCTACATTAGCATCATATCATGATACCTACTTAGGCTGGATTCGACCTTGGCACAACGGGCTGGATTCGACCTTGGCACAACGTGGGCGGCAGGATTCCGCGCGGTGTGGTCACCGGTGGGGTGGGCCTAGGATGTGCAGGGCTTCTTGCGCTTTCTGGAGATGCGTCCTGGAGGTCGACATCGATGACATCATCGTCCTGGAGTTCGACGGCGTCAGTGCGCTGGGACACCTGCTCGTCCTGGAGCTGCGCCCTCGCCTCGGCAAAGCTAGCATTGGCCGCCTGGATCTCGGCGATGGTCGCCGATGGAGGTTGGTGATGGAGCGACTCGAGGGACACATGCTCGCCCTCTGCCGCGACTGCCATGCACGCCGCTGCCTCCCCCATGCCCACCTGGTAGAGGTCGTAGGGCTCGTCTCGCGGGCGTAGGTAGCGGTCTGCTCCGCCTCGAATGCAACCATTGCGTCGAGCTCTGCTCTTTACGTCCGGATAGCGGGCGCGAGCCATGGCGTTGATGCACCTCCAGGTGCTTTCATGGTCGCCCATGGCTTCTAGATACCGACTGCCATTGCCATCGCAGCGATGTCTATTATATAGGCACAACACTGCGATTATATAAGCACGGCATGGCGGGAACCAGCATTCGTTTTCTAGAACGATGCGAGCAGCGCCCGTTGCTCGGTGAGGCTGTCATTGTGTGACTGGATCTCGGCGGTGGTCGTCTCTGCCGCGACATGGAGGTTATCAATGGAGCGACTCGAGAGACGCCCTCTCGCACTCCGTCGCGACGGCCATGCGCTCCGCTGTCTCCACCCCCTCCCCCATGCCCCCCGGTAGTAGGCCATGCGCTCGTGGGCATATGCGGCGGTCTTCTCTGCCTCCAAGTGCTTTCATGGCAGCTAGCACGTGATTGTCATTGCCGCGCCGAATCAACCGGACTAGCACGTGAAGACTAATCGTCGGTGGTGGGACTCGACAGGATGTTAATCGCCATGAAGGAACTTGACAGTCGATTTTTTTTCTTTTTTTTTTGCATCGGGCCGCTGGGGCAAAAGGTCACTCCGGCCTATTCGTTCGATTTTCGCATCCGCGAGAACACGGACCGATGGCTGAAATGCGTGGTGGAGATTTCCTATAGTCGGAGCGACCGAAAGTCGTGAGGTTCATTTGAACTGGAATTAATGGCTACATAAAGAACCTAATGTGGTCTGTACTTTAGAGTTGTGCTATTGGTTACTCTTCCTGTATTTTTCGAAGTACTTTATACATGACTGACGATTTTTACATGTATATGTTCAGAAAAAGGAGACGAACATTTTTTGTTCAGACGGAAATGTCAAAATCAAGTTGAATCAGACGCAAAATGCAAGAAAAGACAACAAACTAAACTAGCGATAGCAGGTACGGGGGCCGAGTGGTGTACTCTGTTTCTGCCACCTTGAGCAAGGAAAGGACAGAGTGGTACCATCGATAGAGCAGGATAAGTACTGGGTTCTGGTTTTGTGGTACAACAAACAGTGCAAATACCTGACATGGTTATAGACTTCGGTACATAATACCTGACAATGGAGTAGAACGGTCAACGGCTGGTGAGAATCTCCAGCAAAGTTCAACGAAGCAAGATTAGGTGATGGCGCCATAAGGTCCGGAGGAAATGCTACTTCCCGCCAACGCCAACGCCAGCCCCGGCCTTCCTACTCCGCCACCCTCTTGGCCTCTTCTTCCTCCTGGCCGGCAAGCAACCTGCATGCAGCCTCGCCTAAGTTTGCACCACTCACAAGTCACCCACGCCTGCCACCATGTACAGCCTCGTACATCACCAACCAAACCAAAACGATCACCGCAGAATCACTTTCGTCTCCCCCGCAAAGCCATCCTTTAATTCCCGCCCGTGTCACACTCACACAGTCTCTTACCCTTGCTGCATTAAAACCATCCTAGCTATCCTTTACGTTGCTTTAAAACCATCCTCCGCTCCATGCATCCGACGCAATCTCTCAACTTTCGAAGAACCTGAAAGCACTCCACCGACACATATCTAGCCCATCGATCATCAGCAAAGCGTACGTCTGTCTGCCTTGGCCCAAACGGTTTCCGACGATGATGCCTGGGTACGGCGGCGGCGTGCGGCACCGGACATGCCGCATGTACTGGTGCTACGAGTGCGCCCGGGCGCTCCGCATCATCTCCTACCCGTCCACCGACGTCTTCTGCCCGCGCTGCTACGGCCGCTTCCTGCACGAGATCGACCCGCCGCCGCGCCCCTCGCTCCCGCCGCCAGGATTCTTCCCCTACCACCTGGCCCCGCCGCAGTACGACGGGAACCCGCGAAGCTGGGTCGTCCACGGCACCGGCGTCGGGGGCACGCCCGCGCTGCCAGGACGCGCCTTCCGGCAGCTACCTCCACCGCTATCCTCAGCGCCGGGGCGGGTCCCTGCACCTGCACCCCCACGCCGACGCGTGCCCTCCCCTCCGCCACCGGCTCCAGTGGCGCGGGGCCCGTCCGCGGCCCCGGCCATCGACCCGGGGGACTACTTCACGGGCGGCGACCTCAGCAGCCTGGTCGAGGAGCTCACCCAGAACGACCGGCCGGGGCCCGCGCCGGCCGCGACATCAGCCATCGACTCGCTCCCCACGGTGCGCATCACCTCCGCCCACATGTCGGACGACGGCGGCGGCTCGCAGTGCCCCGTGTGCAAGGAGGACTTCGAGCTCGGGGAGGCCGCGCGGCTGCTGCCGTGCAAGCACGTCTACCACTCCGACTGCATTGTGCCCTGGCTCCGCCTCCACAACTCCTGCCCCGTCTGCCGCTTCCAGCTGCCCGGCAGCGGCGCCGCCTCCAACGCACGTCGTGGCAGCGGCGGTAGCAATAACGGCGGCCGTGGTGGAGACACCGGGCAAGGGCAGAGGGAGCCGCCGACGATGGTCAGGTGGGGGCCCTTGTCGTGGATGTGGCCGCCGCGCGGAACGGAGGACCCGGACGACGGCTGGGAGTACGGCCGGCACGGGCATGGGCATGGCCACGCCCACGGCAGGCCTGACGCGGGCGACGCCGGCGGTAATGACCTGTCGGCACTCCAGTCTTTCGTTGTCGTCGCTATTTCTGTTTTCTTCTTCTCTTTCTTTGTCTGACCAAACCCAAAGAGGCTGAGCCATCTGCCATCTGAAAACTCTAATCACCGATGCTGCTTCCCACTAATGTACTCCTAATCCTCAGTGCAAGAACATGTACTAATAATTTCCTCGCTTTCCTTTTTCTTCTTTTCTTGGGGGGTGGGGGTGCTTGTTTCTTCTTTTCTTCTTTTCTTCTTTATGTATTCTTCTGATTTTTGCATCTTTCTTTCAGCTTTCTACGCGTGGTGGCGCTCTCTGTTTCTTCTATAGCTGGATGCAAAGCGAAAATATTGAATGGAACCCGTCTCCGCGCGAGGATGAAAACGATTCCACTCAGAGTGCAACACGTGTTTAGTCAGGGCATGTATAAAACACGTATAGAACACGTATTTGATTATTTATACAGTGCATGTCTGACATGCATTAATTAATAAACGGGGCAGAGGATGAGACCGGCCGGCTGAATTAATTCCCTCTTCAAAGCCACCCACCACCAGCCTCTCTACGTTTTCTCTTTGAGCTCCATGGCAGCAATCTTCTTTTTGGCTGCCATGCTCCTCCACGCAAGCTGCATGGTAGCAAGCTCTCGGCCAACGTGATCATTCGCGTGTGCTTCATGGGAGCGAGCTCTTCCGACCGCCATGCTTATCCGCGCGAGCTCCATGGCAGCAAGCTCCTCTAGCCGCCATGCTCTTTCCGGCCACCATGCTCCTCCCATGCGTCTTACTCCCCGGCATGAGCTTCTCTGGCCGCTGGTGCTCGTCCGACCGACCTCCAAGGCAGCAACCATCTCCACCGTACATCATCGTGTTCCTTCGCAAGAGCTTCTCTACTAATGTTACGTGCTCCTCCGTGCGAGCTCTTGCTGATGCTTCTTGAATTAGATGGAAGATGCATGTGCAAGTTTTTCTCTAGGTGTCCCAAACCGTGTATTCGACTATTTAATTAAATGGCTCTGATCCTAGCACGTTGACTAAACTGACCCTCAATTATTGTTCTCTTTTAGCCGCCGTAGACAAAAAAGTCACCTAGCAACATTTTATTGTAAGCAATGGTAATCTATAATCTTTCTATTCTTAATAGGTGATCCCATTTCTCTTTACATGCAGCCTATCCACCTCATCAAACATCCTTGACCAATCCTAACTTGCCAAGTCATGCAAGGCTTACACCATCATTCACCATGTCATCCACGATGCCATCAGATTTCTCTCACATTAACCTGAGCAAAGTGCTACCTCATAAGTAGCCCACGTGACAAGTTAGAACCATGCAGCCATTTTATTAAAGGGAGCTTTAAGTATTTACGTTCACAGTATCTCTCTTAGCTCTTAACCTCCCCACTATCTCTCCGTGCACCAAATTGCAAAGAGAAGTAAATATAAATCTTCCCTATAAAGTATTCACATGTTATTCTTTATCCGTTCAACTCCCTATTAGCCATCATGTAGCATAAAGGAATAGTAAGAACCGGAAGAGATTGTAAATAGTGCAGAAGAAACCGATGGAGGTAAATAGTCATTCCAGCCTTTTAAATAGGTTGGTCCTTCTATGAGTGCATGCACCAAAAACGGCCTCCTTCTTGCTCCACATCTGGCTCATTCCCGCACGGACCTTCTACCATCACCGTGTGAGCATCAACTCATATACTAGCTGATGTTTGCTTTGATACCTGGCTAGCACCTCGATTCAGCTGCTCCTACTCCTACTGACACAACAACAGCAAATATCTAGAATATACGATCTCTCTGTTTGTCCTTTAAAAACTGTTTTCATGTTTTCCCCTGTTATGTATTGCAGATTGCATCCGTTACTCGCAGCCTAGCATCAGCTCACGATAGATCATATCTATCGTTTTTTAATGATTTATTTTTCCTTTGTTTCCTCTCTTTTGGTTGACTTTTCTTCTCTAACATGTAGAGTTTGATTGCAAGATGCTTGAAAAATCTCCTCTGTGATAAAGGTATACACGCGATAGGTCCTCCCTGGCGTGCTACATATTGGTATATCTCCCTTTTCTGTGGCTCTCTGAATTCATATTCTCAAATATCTCTTAGTGTGAAATAGATGTCCATGTTTTCTTCTTCTACTATCTACAGACTTCATGAAGTATTCCCGTTTGCACTACTGGATGTACAAGCTGTACAGCTGCTAGAGTTCTGGTAAGGTAGAGGTATGCGACATTGCCATGTAGCACTGAAGATTTTATTTATGTTTCTAACAAATGATGTTTTATGTAAATACAATATTTGTTGAAGGTGCTTTTCCAGTTTTTAAGATATAGCCGTCCTTTGGTAGAAAAATTCGGAACATCAACTAATTTAATCTATGTGATGGTGTGCTATCTCATCAAATTTTTCGGTACAATTATAAGTAACGGTTAGCTATTTACATTAATTTGCTGGCCTCTTCTTTATGTATGGCTGCAACGTTTGGGCTTCAAACATGCTGCAATCTTATCACTGGCGTCAAGCAAGACGTGCATTTCTACTGATACTCACCTTGACTGTATGTTGATTAGTATTATATCCAAAATCACGTGCGTTCTTACATAAGCTTGAGCAGCATGACCAGCAAGAGCAGTGTCATGTCTCTATGCCCATCATTCATTTTTTGGCAAACTAACGCATTGCCCCTTTTTATATGTAATACTTTTTTGTTTTTCACTTTCCTCTTGAAGCAAGATACTATAGTTTGTGCTTATCCCACAACAATTATAACATTAACAAAGTTACTTCAGCAGCGATAGTAGTTAAATCTACCAGGCACTCTTTCGCATTTTTTTTCTCAAAATCTCAACCTTCTTGCTATTGATTTGCAATTTCATCTTACATACTAGGATGATAGCATATTTGGCTGTATTTTGCAAATATCCTCAATTTTGTTAAACAATATTGCTAACATTAGCCAAGATGTGAACATATTAGAGGTTATCTCCAGGTGTTAGTAATACTTTTTATTGACAGTAAGTTTAACTACTTTTGTTCAGCTCCTAAATGTGAGCAATGTGGTTCAATATGTATTTGAAACTCTTAATATATTTAAATAATAGTATATCAAGAATATGTTATTATTCCAAATATACATATTTGGCATGGCATTTGTAGCATTGCTAATGTACGCGCTATGAATTTTCGCAGCAACGCGCGGGGAATCATCTAGTATCTAAAAAGGAGCAACCCACTAAAGGAATTCTCTAAACATGCAAGCATGCCACATCATCAAGTGCCACCTCACCCAGTTTCAATTATGTGTGTTCTTTGTTGTTCCGTTTCTTTGAGTATAGTCCATCACGTTTGAGTGAAACTGAAGCCATCTCTTTTCATTGCCACGGTAAAATGCTCCATCTCCCCAGACTCTGTAGTCCATTAACTTTGAGCACATAACAGCCCATCAATGCTTCCGGTTCAACTCCCCCACCACAAACGAGTTATTGATGTGAAGAAACTGATGAAGGGTGCCAAGCCGTCGTGCTTGCCTTTAAAAGCCTCGATCTCCATTGAGTAGCTCTATTCCTATCGTCCTACACCTCAGTATACATGCATGTTAAGATCGGCATCTCAACGTTGGCCCTAACCTACTGACCGGTGAGTAATCACCTTCGACCTTCTCCAGTTTTTAATATTTGCGAGCCACTATTTTGAACAATCCGATAGTGAAGCCCCGTATTTCTCCTTCGCTTCAATATGTTTGTTTAATCAGGACGTGTTGTTCTTCAGATAAGTCAGGGGCTGCCAGTGCTCTGGTGATTGATTGCTTCACCGGAAATTCCCCGAGGTGCATTCATAGAGTCTGTGAGGTCATGAAGGGAGACTCACGTCCATCTCACCCCCGGCCTGCTCCCTGCATTGTTCCTTTCGTCTGATTTCGTGGTTTCCCATATGAATGAATTTACTGATTTTACCTTGAATTTTGTCTACAGAGATGATGGTTTCAGCAAATTATTTTATGCTGGAGGCTACAATGCTTAAATAATATTTGTGGTAGTCAGTATATATTTGTAAGGAAGTGTTTCTGGATAGCATGTATATGATTTCCAGGCCTTGGTTACATATATACTGGTCAACCAATACGTCAGTCCTTCTCCAAGTAATCACCCCATGAACAGATTTCATCCATGGAGGTTACCTCTTTCCGGATAATCACGAGTTGTGTTTTGGGAGGGCCATTGAACGAAAAGTGAGTTTGTCATATATGCACCAGTTTCTAATATATATACATCAACCATTTCTTGCTGAAACAAGAATTCAATGTGGAGAGATTGTAATTTCAAATATGTATGCAGTTGGGTATGCTTACAGAATTTAAATGTCAAGTTGTATGTTCTCTCAATTGCTACTCTCTTATTGTGTACTCCTCAAGAAGTGGAACATGCTTTTTCGGCAGCAACTATCCAGCAGCTGTCATGCCAGTGGTGTATATGCAAGCATACTTCCTTTTGTACTATAAATTAATATTATTTTCTCAAATTTCGTATATATATATATTTCCAACAATAAACAAAATGCATATTGGTACTGATGCAAGGAGATGTTCCATATGATCTTTGTTAAAGCCAAAATAGTTCTTAAGCAAAAAATACAAGTTGACAGAGTGCCACAAACTAAAACCTTCTACCCTGGTAAACGGTTCAAAGATTACCTGAAAGACTAATTTTTCCATGGCCATTCACGTACTTCCTCTCAAACAATAAGATTAACTACATGTATATGGATAATTCCGCAGCAACGCGCGGAAAATCATCTAGTTTACAATAACCACAGACACCGCGATTTAATAACTTGAAATAGCTTTCTGATTTTTACGTATTAAAATATCATTTTTTTTAAAAAATTGTTCAACATTTTATTGCATTAGTCAATTTAAGACTTCAAAATAACAGTCCACATTTTTAGTAGGATTATTTAAATTTCTTGAAAGAGGAAAATTTAATGATCTAAAAATTTGAAATACTACAAATAAAAGAAGAAGGGAAAAAACACTCAACAAATGTTCTCTCTGAACTAAAATTTCTGATTTCAAATCCGAAAACATTGTACTTAAATCACTTTTCTAATCTCAATCACCATTAAGAGTGCATGCACAAATTAAATCATTAAGTGAAGATAGACAGACAGTAATTCAATGGAGATGCATTGGTGCGGTCAGCGTTGTACCAATAGCTAGTGGACAACCACATGATCCTAGCATTAACTCACCAGAATCCCTACCCACCCAAAAAAATAGATTCACACTTAGTTTAATTTAGATTCTCACTTAGTTTAATAGTAATTTTCTTTACTCTTGTTGAATGGTTTTGTTTGATAATTTGGTGATACTTCAGGTAATTATGTTTGCTAGTTATTGCTTACATCATGTTATTAAATTTCTAATCGTCAACCGGGAGAGCTTTTGTACGGATGTGACCATTTTAATAAGCAAAATGCCAGGCGAGACTCCAAAAATTACCACCGTAGAAATCAAGTAATTCTCTACCACTCTACTAGTTACAATGTTACATTTTAACTACACCATTAGTATTAAAGATTAAGCTATCTTTTGGAATCACTCATTGAATCTCACAGATAGGTATTAACGAGGAGGGTGGAAAGCCTGCGCCAACATGCATGGGCATTAAAAGCACTGACTTTGGTTGCATTAAGAACACTGACCATGCACGCTGTATCCCTTCGTATCCGCCTTAACTAGAAAATTAAATCGACCGTATTAATTAGGTGCTATATTAGGTCCAAATCACAAAGCAGAATTCAATGCTCGAGATATCAACCTCGCGCGTTGCCAGGTCCCAATCGTGCAGGTCGGATGCAAAGTCACTATGCCTAGAAAACCTCAACATTTGGTCAAGTCATCAGGTATCTGCCCCTTCAATTTTTTTTGCCAAACAGGTCCCTGCCATTCATGCAATCAACAAAGATCTGCCACACATACATGCTTACTGACTTCAAAACTTTGTTGGCAATTAATTGCAGATAAAGCATGAATCCCCTGTAAATATTATGCAGAGTTCAACCGCAATGGTGGATGTTCTGGACGCACTGGAGTTGCAGAACTGCTACTGTAATTAGAAGCTGTGGATGAAATAGAGGTCACTTTGATGCAATCCATGCAATACTGGACAAGGTGGAAAAGAACGGCCCAAAATGTAACTGTGCAACGCTCAATGCAATCAATGGTTATGCAGAGTTCTTATTCTATAGCTCAGTTGAAGAGAACCTAGCGACTGAAGCAGTCCCGCACCGTAATCTCCCAGCAGGAGTGAAAGCAATTGAGTAAATCCAAAAACAATCACCATTCACCAAGACTTTCAAGTGATATATCCAATGTGAACATCAACAGAAGTATATATTCTATGATTAGATTTTACACTGATGGGCATACAAAATTGACTAAAATCAACCCACTGTCTCTTGTATCGAATTAACCAATTTATTCCCGGGAGGGCAATCCACTTTTACCGTAATTGAGCATAGTCTTGACGCCGGCATCAAATCCTGTGGTGTATGCTGCACTTTTGAACAAACTCTGCATTTAAACATTCACATTAGACATCCGCAGTCACAATGTATATGTTATGTGTCACATATATCATCAAAACACCCTCCACATGTCTACTACGGGGATAAGCTGAACTTTGGATCAGATTAACTGAAGTCTAAAGTGCAATACACCATACAGAACTTGTGTGAAGCAAGGCGAATTAATTCTATCTTGCGATACCGACAATTTTTCATAAACATGACTCAGTCAGCAGGAGGATAAACTGTTTGCATCTGAAACAAGGTACTCCTATGAGTAGATAATTCAATTGTCACATGGCTCAAGATATCATCTTAATTCATCCGCTTTTAGCACAATGACAGAGATACCTTAAGTATGATTTTATCAAGCTAAGATTGGAATTTCCCATGGAAAAAGCATAATGTGATGTGCTGGAACGGGAGATGCAATTTTCTGTACTCTATGCCATCCTTCAGCAGCATCCACAATCCAGCTACTTTTAGTGGAAGCCAGGATTTCAAATTTATATCATTTTTAGTAATAAGCAATGCTAGCTACTAACAAACAGAAGAAGAGAAACTAACCGCTAAACTATCGACATTTAGAGCCGCCTGTTCTTTAAGGCCATCAAATATTGGAGAAAGCTCATCCTCCTTAATATTCAATTTCTTTGATACCTGCAGGAGAATACTTATCAACACAAGGGGCAAGCACCATCTAAGAAAAATTACATGATAAGGTCACTAGATTACCTCAGATATGAACAATGGGGAGATGATCTCAAGCACATCTGTTACAAATTTCTCAACATTTGCACCATTAGTAGGAACTTTACCCTCTGAACTTGATGCCACCTTGTTCTGAACTTTGGGCTTAGCTTTCACATCTGAAGAGCAGAAATGCCATATTTACTCTTGAGAGTTGAAAAGCTTCAGAAAGCTCATAAATAATGTTGAATGCCTAGAAGCATAGGACAATAAGCAACAAAAAATGGTGTATTCTCCCTGCACAGTATTCAGTATTCCTATCTCGTGCAACCACTTACAGATATTTCTTCAGAAATCAAATTACTCCTACAAATTAATTGATGTGCTACGGTTGGCTAGTCTCTATCCTGATAAGAAATGTGTGGTAATATTCCAGGTATATTAGAACATACTCCCTCCGATCGGATTTAATCGACGCGGAGGGAGACTTGCTCACGCATGTGATTAGTGGGTCGCTGCGTCGATTAATTCTGTCCAGTGGTAGTACATGTCAGGTAAACCAAATTACCCAGATTGTACCAGATCTATTGCTCCACAGGCCCACACAATTGGCCATTTCCATGGAGAAATGAGCTGTTGGGTAAATACCTAAATTTTTCTAGCTGACAGGCAGTGTACTCTCTTGCTGGTGGACAAACAAAGGTACATGACAAACAGGGAGATGATCTCCTAGGAAGTAACAAACATGTCTTCGCAGCTCTCAACCCTAGTTCGACAACCATATCAAGTGCAAGTTCATTCCATCTTTGACGGCACAGTCTTAGACATCGTTCAAAGTACCCAACATGACTAGCAATGATACTGGTGTTACATATTACCTTTATGTTTCCTTGCATTATATTTTAGTACATGCTACAGAAACTTCGCTCACACCCATTAACAACCACACCAATCTAGGCATGCTACACAAACTCAATTGTGGTGATGTTGGACAGGCTTGTTAAAGTGAGGAGCTCTCTCCAAAACATGGTCATTAGTCCTGAGTGGGAAGTTTACAAAGAGAATGTTCTGGAAAAGGAAGTTCAAGCTGCAGGTAGTCAGGGAAAAGATACTCAGTGATGTGTGGTGGGATAAGGTGAACTACATTTTCAAGTTTACCGCTCCTATCTATGGAATGATACGTTTGGCGGACACGGGCACCCCATCTCTTGTTGATACTATAGTACCCCCCACCCACACAAACAGAACAAGGATGAGGAGGTGTCCAGAATGAGGAAATGTTTCAGGAAGTTTTCCCCAATTGAAGAAGAATTGGCAAAAGTGAAAGAAGAGTACACCAGGTTTGCCACTTCTTCCGAAGAATTTAACGATCATGAGTCCATCAACGATAGATGGATGAGCAGTCCAATGGCATGGTGGACCAATCATGGTTCATCAATTCCTTTAGTGCGTAGCTTGGCTATTAAATTGATCAGCCAAACCAGCCTCATCTTCCCATTGGCATGGTGGACCAATCATGGTGCTCAATTTGGAGGAAGAGGATGAAGCATTGAAGCCTAAATGTTCATGTATTATGTGGTATTGTAATATGTCCAACTTTGTATTGCCAGTCTGCCACTTATCTAAACTGCTATTTGCTATCAGCCTATGTAATATTTGAACTGCAAGTCTGCCACTCATATAGTCCTATGTAATATTGAACTTATTTATGTTATTGTCAAGTGTTGTACGGAGTACTGTTGTTTCCATTCATTATTTAAATTACAAGCTTACAGTTCAAGTGATGAGTGAGTGTTAAAATGTTAACTAACATTCTATCTGTCTGTCTTTGGTCTTGTACTCTTGTAGTTGGAACGTGGAAGCTAGCTTGGAGTTGGATTTTGGATGTTTAGGAACAAGGTAACCTGCTATTTTATTGTTTGATTTGTTTCTAGCTAGTACATTCTAGATTTTAAAAACTATTAAAACATATCTGCGTCTTGGTGTTTTTTTCAAAATGCCGTACCGTATCCATATCGGCCGGATACTGATACCCGTGTCTGTATCGGTGCCGCGTAGCAGATAGCGAACAGAGCGAGACAACTAAATTTTGTTGATTCATCAGAGGACCATACAACTGAACCAGCCAGCATTGTTTACCAATATAGCTGTTTATACAAATAAAAAATGTGTGACCAACGCACAGAAAATAAAGAACATGATGCATGGCAATGGCTCACCTGGTAGACATGTTTTTTCTTTGGGCACGTCTTTGGTTTGAGCATGTGTAGGTGCCACGTTCTCAACTGATTCTTCTGGGAAACTGAGTGCACCAGTAGGCACAAGATCTGCTAGATCAGGAGGATTATCTTTGCCTACCACTGGTGAGGCCTGGATTAAAACAATGATGTTAGTCTCTCAAATATTTCTAAGAAATGATAAGCTGGTGATCCAAAGATTACCTCCAAGTCTACATAAGCTGGTTGCTTCCCAATGGAGAGGAGAAACTTGTCAAGGTTGCTTGAACTGAGAGCTGAGATGAATTAATCAGGAATTAGCAAGTAATTAATCAAAAGCTCAGCATTAAGCGCTCCTCAATTGTTGCCAAAATGCTTAATATTAGCCATACAAAGATACATCATCTGGGCAGCCTTTGCGAAAGTGTGGTAACATAACAGTGTGATTCTATTTATTAAATGCACGTAGCGAAAAATTATAAGTGAGGGAAGTGATGGTAGAATGTTTCATACCAATAGTCACATCATTTGTCAGTGGATGGAAGTAGCAGCTCTTTTTGGACTTGAACCCTTGGTCCAGTAATAATGAGACAGCACTGCAAAAAAGTATATGAATCATTAACAGCAGAGTACTTGGGAAGGCAAAGAAAAAATGTAATATAGGACAGTAATACAGATCAATACGAAAGACAAATACGGAACACGTGAAAATCAAAGATCTTCCAAATAATCTTGCATATGGCTATAAGCATTTCAGCTGGTTCATCAATACAATTTCTCATCTTCAAACTGAACACATAGAATAGGGATGGCAATGGGGACCGTTTACACCGGAACCCGACAAGGTTTTCCTCCATTAGGGGCCAGGTGGTATGTAATTTGTCCCCATGGGGACCTTCACGCCACCATAGCCTCCCCGTCGGGTAGAGTGGGGCGGGTAGCGTTCCACTAGCCCCCAGACCCGAACTCCACGGAGCCCCATCTGTATTGAACAGATCGCAAAATTTCGCTAAGGCTTGGTTATTTTCCGCTAATAATCAGGCATTCACGCATTCGTTAATGCTTGTTAACTTCTGCTAATGGTGAGATTTATAACCAAATTTACTTCTATATAAGCTATCCTTCGGTCAAACCCTCGCTTTCACCGTAATTTTCTATCCCTGCTTTCCACCATTCCACCTACCACCTTCGTTGTTTATTTCCGATCACGAGGACACGCAGGGAGATGGAGTATTACACTCCTGACAACCAGCCGCCCCAGACAGATAAGAGGCTGCGGAGGGCTTCGAGTTGGGCGTTCGGCGTTGGCCAGACAGTGCTGAGGTCAGCGAGCACTCGGTCCTCCGCCTCCAGCATCTAGGGAGCGGCCTAATCCCTGGATGCATCCCAGGTGGACGCCCACCACTGCGTGCTTCAACTACATGAGCAAACATGCTGCTGCTGCAGTAGGTTCCGCTGCTGTCCGGGCTAACAAGAAAAAGACCAACACGTGAGTGTGTAACTTCTCATGCAAAATTGACAACTTCTTAGATGCATGTATAAATACATGATTGTGTGAATCACTGATCCACAACATGCGTAGTTCTTATTTTCAAAGATTAGAGACATTGTGGATGTCATTGTGTGAATCGGTAATGCCCAGATCAGTTTGCTTGAATGCTAACCATTTGTCGTCTCATAAATTCAGTTTAGATTAAGATGTACTATAGGTTAATTTGCCCAACTATTCAGTGAAATAATTAATTTATATACAGATTTATGTACACACTGTACTCTGTTCATTCTTTATTTAACATGCTAACTGGATGGAAATCTCAGTCGTCAGTTTTAGTGCTCACGTTTTATAGTGAATGATGCATATTATTGATAATGAAATCCTTATTCTGTGTAGCAGTGATACATTTGTTAATATTTTTTGTTAGAAGCTAAAAGTGTTAAGAAGGACCATAATACATAATCAATTTTAATCGAGCTGAAGGTTATGTACAGATCTATTGTTGATAGTATGGTCAGACTAGCAACTGACCAATGACTTGAAACAACTGAATTTCAGTAGAATCCATTCAAGGACAATACAGAAAAAAATTCTCTAAACAATTTGGCATCACTCTTGAACTTTTGGAGGCACAAGTCTGAAGTATGATGCAGTCTAATTTGCACCCATATAACACAACCTAGGAACTAAATTAGTTGATACTCAATACTTCCATCGCTGACCTTTCATTACATGTTCAGTTTTAGAACTCCGCGAAGTTAGATTTCCTAGATATTTCACCTCGTCATTGTTGTATTGATTCACTATGTACTGTTATTCTCTGGGGCATGTAATTGGTCAGTAGTTTCAGTTATTTCAAGTCATTGGTCTAATCTAAGAAGTCGGCAATTTGGCATGTTGTTTGATACTACTGAAATTCAGTTGTTTCAAGTCATTGGTCAGTTTTTCAATATTGTGCAAACCTAGTGGGAGTGCCGACAAAAGCCAAGAGGCAAAAGATGATGTTCAAGAACCTGCAACAAGCGAAGAGGAAAGTGCTAACGTGGCTGTACAAATATCTGATGATGGTGAGGGACAAGAAGATGTTGAGGCCAAGGCTATTGGAGATCAAGGAAATAATTCAGTCGAGAACTACACTTTCGATCAGGAAATTGCTAGGAGGAAGCTTGCTAGCATGATTGTGTTACATGAATATACGTTACCTCTATGGTTGATCATACAGGGTTTCACGGATTTGTTACAGCACTTCAGACGCTCTTCAAAATGGTCACACGGAACACTATTAGGTATGCACTTCAGGACCTATCCATCATTGTTATGTTGTACATTACTTCAATTTATATTAATGCAAAATTTGATTCTCGATTTCAATTTTATAGGCAGGACACTATTGATAATTACAAAGAAGAAAGAAAGAAAGACGGCAATTGAATTCATGGCTACCAACAGATCCAGAGTGGCCATCACAACTGATGTATGGACATCTGATAATCAAAAGAAGGGATACTATCACAGCCCACCTTATTGATGATAATTGGAAACTTAGGAGTTTTTGTATGAGGTATATGAATCCTATGATGCAGTACAAAGAGTATAAATATTTCCTTCTGAACTTGTTAATCTGTTTTCTAATAAACCGTCAATGGTGTCTTCTGTTTTATTTAGGTTCATTTATTATGTGCCAGCGCCAAATATGGCAGAGGCTATAGCAGAAGAACTCGAAGAGTCTTATTGGAATCTTGATAGAAGCTTTCTGCTGTGACTTTTGATAAATGTACCACAAATGACAACGCAGTTGATTTGTTGGTGATGAAGTTAGGGACAGAGAAGCTAATGCTGAAAGGTATGATGCTTCATATGTGTTGTTGTGCAGATATTCTGCATTTAAAAGTTAAATATGGATTGGATGTGATGAAAACTGCTACAGAGCAAATCTGTATGAGTGTAGTCTTTTGTACAGCCACATCAAAAAAGAGTAAAGAAATTTGAGGAGATTGCTTACTGAAAGTTAAATGGAAAAAAATAGCACTTAACGGAACTCTGTTTACACCATGATTAGTACTACTTTACCTTATAAGGCTGTGTTTGAGCGCGCAAAAAAGGTTGAGAAGCTGTATGATTGCCTTCCTAGTGATGCTGAATGGCCTTTTGCTTCGGCTAGAGTTATTTTTTGAAATAATTGAATTATCCTCTGGAACTGATTACGTCTGCCTTCCAGCGCACACACACAGACTTGCACTCACGCGGCCATGCACAAAAGGGCAAACCGCGCGCACGATTCCCCCTCCCCAGGCACCAACAGATCAACATCGATGTGTACCTTCTCTCCTGTGTTGTCGACTCGATCAGTCAAACAAAAACGGAAAATATATTGGTGAAACTTGCCCGCTCAATTTCTCTCGCACTATGGGAAGTAAAAGTTGCCAGCTTATTTTTCTAGTGGGCCACGGCAACTTCCACAGGTTTTATTTTATTTTGGATTTTTGTGCACCATTCGGTCTAAATCGTGTGCAGATGGTGCCATCACATCGTGGCCACAAATCTCTCGCGTTCGCCTGTTATTTCTTTCCAACAAAAATAAACTAGGCAACCAGGCAACACCTAGCCGAAGTAGAATTGGCAACTGCAAGTACGACAAGACGACTTGGCGAATCTGGCAACAGGTGACCCCCAACATGCCAACGCTGGCAGGCGAGCAACTGCCCTCACCGACTTGATGGCAAACCGCCCTAGCCCCTAACCCCAGCCCTCGATCCCTCTCCCCTTCTCTTTGATCGTCCACAAGCACCTTCGAATCAATCTACCTCAACTCTACAGTTTTAACTTCTGCGCCGGTATTTTTTTGAAATTTTCTATTTTAAAAAAAATTGTGGCTAACTTCCTTTCACCCAATTACTAAAAAAAACCCAAAAAAAAACGAACCGAATGCCCAGGCCTACCTATAGTACTTCTTTCATGGAATTTTTTTTATCAAACACGTGTACACTATGGAAAAGTCTGTTCTAAAAAACAAAACCACTACCACAAGTTTTATGTGAAAATTTGTGTATACATTATCTTTTATCATCTCCTATAATCTATGCTAGAAGTCATTTAACACATTTTTATGTGGCAAATTTTGCTTCAAAATTTTATGCTATATTAGAGTGGTGTATCACGGTGGCTTGAGGGCCAGCTCCGCCCCTGTCTGTGATTGAGTTGCATTTGCATCACTTCAAATATTGGAAGAAGAATAAAAAAGATGCTGGTCCTCTGCTGCTGGTGGTATGCAATAAATTATTTTGCTACTCGTAAAGTTAAATCGTGTGTCACACCCTTCTGTGGCGTCCTGTGAACTATGAGAGTCAAACACAAGTACTCTTTATGTCTTGTGTGTGTCAGTGTGTGGTGCTGTGACTATGCACGCATGGAAGTTATATTTGAACTTGAATCTTTGCAATATTTTAATGGCATGTCTACTATTTCATACTTACCATTTAATAATTTCCCCTTGCTTCATACTTGGCGGTTGCTGCTGCTACAAGCAGTGATGTAGTTGTTCTCTACTGAAAAGTGCATGCCTGCATTTTTTATCAGCCTGATCCATCTCTGTTGGATGATTGTGTGTCTATTTGAGTCCGGGGCAGGCAACCTGTGGGTCTGCTATACCCGGTGGGCGACGGGGACGGGAAAAAATAGTGCCCGAGGTGGGGCATGGGGATGGTACGGGGGAATTTCACAAGCACGGGGACGGGGAAGAAAAGACACAGTCCCCACGCGGGGGCAGACCCGTTGCCATTCCTACATGGAATGGAGTAGAAAGTTTTGTCATGCTCATGATGGCATAACATGACCGGACCATCCTAAACAGTGCACCATTTATTGTTTAGGAACGCAGGAAGTGGACAGTTTTCAACATCCTTATAAGTCTGTCAAAGGTATGGCTTGCGAAGTAGAAAAAATAATGGCGGTGGGAGGAGCCACCTTACCTCGCGGTCTCATTGAATAGCGCAAATGGAGTAACGCACCCTAACGGTACCTGGACATAGTCAAGGAGCAAGGAACACATTAACATGTGTAAAAACATGAAACTCTAATGTAAATAAATGAGCTAACCAGCAAGTAGGGTTGATTGTATGTCTCGAGCCAATTTACTACTACTAGATAAATGTTGTCACTTAAGACTTCTTGCTTAATTTACCCAGCATACAAATTTTGACATACAGCTTTTTGTAAGGATGGCTATCTTAACAATAAAAAGGAAGCCTTCCGAATTAACTACTACCTCTATCTATAAAAGGATGTCGCAAGTTTGTCTAAATTTAGATGTATCTAGACACTCTTTGGCGTATAGATACATCTGAATTTAGACAAATCTCCGACATCCTTTTATGGACATAGGGAGTACAAAATTTTATCAGCCATTCTTGACAGAGGGATGTAAACCTGACAAACTAACAAGACAGTAGGACACTACTTGCCACCTTACATCCAAAATCACGGAATCAAAACTATGCATAATCGGCGACTGACCTGAAGCACTTGACGTAAATTATCCTCAGGAGCCATTCGTACACCACCTTTCCCCAAACCAAGACGCTGGGACAGAACTTATAATTTTACAGAAAACAGATTAACTGGCCTGATAACGAATTAAGCAACAGAAAACTGTAAACATCAACGCATTCACCTACTTTTCATGTCAACTTTGGTGTCAGCAAGTGCGGAAACAATGTACAGCCGGTGCTTCTTGTCCTGAAACCGACAACTCTCAGACATCAGTGAATGGAATACAGGTCTATCGGGCTCCAAGGAATTGAGCGTCCATTAGTTCCAACAACATGCATACCTTCAAAAGCAGGTTCTTAGTCAAAGCACCTCCCAGATTCCCCACATGTTTGGCCTGCCATGGCAGAATTTCAGTTAGAAGTTAGAAATCACAGTATATCATCAACTGGAGGCCATTGCAGAACGAAGCATGAACTCCACGGTTCACAGACCTGCTCCTCGACCGTCAGCACCACTGGGTGGTCGTAGCGCTCAAAATCGATCTTGAGCTCCTGCATTAAAATGGGACACCAAAGTTAGCCCTGGCTACATTGCAAAATTGTAAAGCTAGGAAGTACCAATGCAATTTAGCAACTTCGATCTTAAAACCCTACTATCCCCTTGGGTAACAACTGTGAAACTAAATTCAGCCGTAGCCACCTCTTTCACCTGCTACGATTAACAGCTAGCTACCCACTGAATCAATCTCGACGGCATCACCTCGTCGGTTCGACGACCAGGGGCACCGGCGGGTGATGGAGATCAATAGAGGCGATCTCCGCAGCCCAGGGGGGAGCGGCGCACGGAGGAAGCGGCCGGGGAAGGCAGGGGGCGAGAGAGGGGTGGCAGTAGGTACCTCGAGGCGCGCGAGGAGGTCGTCCTTGCTGTACCCCATGGCTGACGGCGGCGACGCGGCGGCGGCGGCGGAGACGGTCAGGGAAACACACGAACTGCTAGAGCTGGGATGCGGATGCGGATGCGGGCTGGTTAAACACTGCCGGACCCGAATCGCAGCCGATACTCTTTTCAACGGAAAAAAAAATATGTACGTAGTACTGTCTTTTACCTTGCTTTCCACATCCTGTCCGACTAAAAATAAATAATCTTGAATTAAATCTTGTGTGATAGCCAGCTGTTTTACATGACAGCGAGGGGAAACTCTATGTTGCTTTTGACTGGAAACCCTACTTGATAGTGACTGCAGCATCTCAGCTCAGCTCGGACCAGAAACACATGGATTCAGTTAACAGTTGATCAACTCTCGCGGGAATTAGGGAATTATAATCGAGGATACATCCCGTAGAATAGGTTTTCACAATATATCTAAGAATATACATATCGAGTCAATCGTAACACTCTACTAGCAGTCTGCAAATACTCCACAGATTAATGCAGACCCACACTGAACTGTTAGCTGCAGACACGACCGAGGATCCCAGAAATCCTGCGTGGACTAGATCACATGATACCTCAAATGCACTAGTAAAAGGCAGGACAATGCTTTGGACATAAGTAAGAGCATCCCCACTCGTTGGCGCTCCCCACGGCCAAATTCGGCGAAATTTTCATCCGGATTGGAGGAAAATTTGGTCTGGGAAGCGCCGAAGTTCCAGCCGTTCCGGGGAATTTGCGCGGGCTAGAGCATGGAATCTTCACTGACACGCGGGCCAGATCGCGGAATTTGCTCCATCCGGAGTCCCCGGCAACACCCCGGGAAAGCGAGGATGGTCTGGGGAGTCCGGACGGATTTAGGCCCAAATCCGGACGAAAACGAGAAGCTGGGGGCGTGACTGGGCCAATTTCATCCGTCCGGATGAAAAAAAGAGGCCCTGGGGGCTACCTGGGGGCATGAGTGGAGATGCTCTAAGATACAAGTACTACATCAAGATGACTCGTTACTTGCAATCGCAGAAAAACAGTTTTTACATCATAGTAGCATGCATGAATTCAGAGACCGGAGTTCATTAGCTCCATGAGACAGAAAAATGGCCGTAAACATAAATAGTACTTCCTCCGTCTAGAAGGTTATGTAAAATTTGAATGTATTTAAACACTAAATAGTATGTAGATACATCTAAATTTTCACAAATCGCAGACAGTCTACATGAAACGAGGGAGTACATCAAATTCAAAACCCATTGCTTGCATACTTGGAGAAACAACTTTTACAATAATATATCTGGTTGAGGGGAGTTAGCTCCATGGGAAGCTTCCTTAAAACATGTAAGCTCTATTGGAGCTCCCCCCACAGATGCATAATTAGCCTAGTATACGTGCTGGTACACCAGCAGTACGTACAATAAGTACTAGTATTTGACTAGGGATATATGAATGAAATAATCATCATTTTTTTCGCGAGACCATGAGATGATAATTGATCATGGCGCGCGATTATTTTACCGAGACCAGTTCTTCTTGATCACGTAGGGGTAGTAGTAGTAGTAATTAATGTGTCAGTGTGAATTTGACCACTGGAAGCTTGAATTGGCATCCATGGCCTTGGCTCTCGTCGTCCGAGTTGTCTGACGGGCTGAGCGGGATCAGTTGTAGGAGGAGGAGAAGCTCCAGAGGCTGATCTCACCTTCCTCCTCCCACTCGGCGCCGGGCGCCATGGCCGTGGGCGCCGGCGCGAAGAAGGTGCTGCAGGGGTCCATGCAGTAGTCCATGCACTTGGGCGACTGGAAGAAGGCGTCGATGTCCGCCAGCGCGCCGTAGTCCACGTCGTCCTCGTCCTGCGCCATGATGTCGTCATTGTGATGATCGACACCGTTGTCGCCGGCCTCCTCCTCCGTCGAGGAGCCGAACGACGCGTCGCCGTAGCCGCCGCGAGGCTGGTCGGCGGCGCCGGCGTTCCAGACCGGCGCGGTGGGCTGCAGGGGGCTGGAGGCGGCGGCTGCCGCGAAGCGCTGGATGGACTTGGGCGACATGGCGGCCGCGGGGACGTGGAAGGGGAGGTGGACGGGGAAGTTGAGGTCGGCGGCGGAGCCCCTGAGGCAGAGCAGCGCGGCGTCGTAGGCGCGCGCGGCGGCCTCGGCGGTGGAGTAGGAGCCCAGCCATATCCGCGTCTTCTGGTTCGGCGCCCGGATCTCCGACACCCACGACCCCCAGCTCCGCATCCGCACGCCCTTGTACTGCTGCTGCTGATGCTGCCTCTGCCTCGCCGCCGCCGCCGCAGCAGCATTGCCGCCGTTCATTTGTCCCTCCTGCTGCGCATTCTTCACCATTTTCCACGATCGAGCACACTCACTCACTGACGCTAGCTCCTTCCTCTGATGCTAATTGATTTGAACTTTTGATGTGCGACCGATGCTGATGGTTGGAAGGAGAGTGCAAGAGGAAGAAGAACCAGTGCAGGTAGTAGGAGTGGTTAGGTGTGTAGGTGAGAGCTGAGTGTTGCTGTGGCTGGTGCGTCCGATGGCTTATTTATAGGAAGCAGCCGCATCAGGCTACGCATTCGTGAACTCATTATTTCTGCATTCTTTGTCTCACCTGAAATTGGTTGTGTGTCTGTAGTCTGTATTATAACCATTTCGTCCACATCACGCTGATATACGTACGCTAGACTATTTGTTTTTCTGTCGTAATGCATCTGCAATAATTCAGAGGAAAATGCCCTACTGAGGAATCCTATAGAGTGTGGCCAAGGAAGGAAGGATCGTGGTAGCTAATTCAGTCCTACCTACGTATGCAGCATGTCAGCGCCTCGGCAGCAACACGTTTTATGCTTAGAGTTCACTCAAAATTAAGCAAGGATGAGTTAGCTGCAGGAGATGCATGCTCGTTATGATTTGTGCAGGTGTTGGTGTGCATGCCGTGTCTTATCTTGTTCGAACCGATGATTACTTGGAAATGATCAGCATTCTGAGTTCTACAGCTAGAAGGGGTTTTTTTTCTTGAAACGGGGCAAAAGCCTTATCCCAACTAATTAATTAAGATAAAAGTTTAACAACAAAGTAAAAAATTCGAAAATACGACAAGGTTTCTATTCTTTCGGCACAAGATTACTCAGCTTACTCGTACGCTTAGCACCCGCAATCAAATACTTATCGAGTTATACTACGGTGATCTTCTGCACTTGGAGATTATCAAGGTGTCTCGGTCATTTCTTATATTCTCGAACCGTAGGGTAACACGCTTAAGGGCTCGGTGATGCTTGGAGATGTTTTTGGTATTATTGGAAACACCGGAGAATAGAGAAGAGAGAACCGAAATAGTTCCGTGAAGATCTGAAGGATGTTCAGAGTAATCTGAAGGGAGTTTTGGATCACTTTAGAATTAAATAATATGTATTATATATTAATTAAGTGAATTAGTATTAAATATATATAATCATGTAATAAAGGAAAAGGCAGCCCTCATTAATGGGCCCCTCCCGGAGGGGAGCCCATTAAGGGGCTGACATTCCCATGGGCCAATGAGGTGGGGGGCGGCTAGGGTTAGGGTTTAGGGCACATAGGCCACCTTGGCCAGCCGCCCCCCTTCCCTTGGGCCCAACCGGGCATCTACCCCCTTCGCCCATGTGGAGGCTTGGGCGGAGGAGAGCACACACAATCCCCCCTTGAGGGAAAATGAGAGCCTCCATGAGGCGCATCTCTCTCTTTCTCTCTCTCTCTCCCGTATTCTCTCCTGCGCGTGGTTCCTCGAAGAGTTCTGCATGGAGGGAGTCAACTCCACCCCACTATGTCGTTGCACGGCTGGGATTCCGATCCAGAAGATCTACTTCCGCACTCTCTGCTGGATCGATAAACCGGGAGTCATCGTTGATCACCGTATGTGTGTGAAACTACGAGGTGATGCACTTGCGGCACTGGACGTTGTGCGAGGAGGATTGAACTCGACCTGAGGTCGGCGGCGAAGTACGACTACATCATCCAAGTTCTTGCGGAACGTTAACCCCTTTCGGTCTACGAGGGTATGTCATCTCCGTTACAACATTACTCCTAGATAGATCTATGGAAACAAGATGCGCTAGATAGAATTTTTTGTTTTCTGCTATGAACCCCTGAAGTTATATATCTTGCTATCACATAGTTTTTTGGTTTGCTTAGTGACGAGGGGTTAACTCGTCAATGCCTACAGATTGTAAACTTAGGGTTCCGTAAGAAGTATAGGGCAAGTAGATCTCGAAGGTTCAGCCGAACAAAGGTGCTCAACTCAAGATTACGGTGGCTACGGTTACAATGATTTTCGATCCCTTCTTCCTCCCTCGGCTTCCCCTTTATATAGGAGGCGAATTAAGCCGAGGCTTTCCGTGACGTATAAGTTAGAAACTATTCGGGCTTGTTGAGCCTTTCCTATATTGATACAAGTTTCCTATTACAACTCTAATTTCCTAACCCGAAGATCTTTAACCTTCTGGGCCTCCAAAGCTCCGAGTTC
The DNA here is from genome assembly GCF_022539505.1 of Lolium rigidum. Lineage (NCBI taxonomy): Eukaryota > Viridiplantae > Streptophyta > Magnoliopsida > Poales > Poaceae > Lolium > Lolium rigidum. The sequence goes on along the minus strand of NC_061509.1, from coordinate 244,398,400 downwards.
ATGGGCTTCATACTTTCTTATAGACACAGGGTACTTTATTCGACATGCCTGCTAGGCATACCTATGTCATTAGCCCCCGAGATTTTGCTTGAATCGTAGAGTCGAGTAAAATCTCCATTGTACGTCTGTTTAATAAAACTTTTGAGTCATGCTAAATTTTTTACTTAATTTTTATTCTGTACAAGGATAATGGTAAATGAGGCTGGCTCATCTGATGGATCAGGTACCAGTTAATTGCTCTCGTGGCAAACTCGCATAAACCTACTTTAAGCTCAAGTCCCTGGACTCGAACCTGGGATACTGGCGTAATTCGACACGCGCTGCTTCAGGACTTATCGTGAATGGAATCCCCGCTTTACTTTATCAAGTACCCAACGCGTCCGTCGGGATTTTTCTTCACATCTGTTGATGCGGATAAAGTGGGAGAGCGCATTCATGTGCGATGCCACGCCGCACATGAAGGATCCTGGGGTCTTACCTTCGCGTACTCTTTTTCGATTCACGGCATTCAGAGTTTTTACCACGGGCGGACGCGCTCTGAGAATATATTGTCGAGTGCCTTTGTACGGCTGCTGGAATTCTTCATTTTTCCGAGTCGACACATTAAACAATATCTTGACCTCCCGATGGGAGTACATGACGAGTTATATGTAACTCAAAGATGTATGTAAAAGTTCTTCCACTTCAGCTCTATATTGACTTGTTATTTTACTTCTCCTTCTTTTCCCTCTATATTTCATCGGGTGCGCGACCAGCGCTCCCAATAGGAGTAGCCCCCGAGGCTACAACCGAGTGTTTGCACTCTGTTGTAGGCTAAACTTCTGAATACTTCTAATAAGAGTAGCCCCCGAGCATATGAACAGGTGCATGCATCTGAACATAGGCTCCTGAAATTTTTTCCTCTGACTTTGTATTGTTTCAGCAACTCAAAGATTTTTTCATCGCCATGACGTCAATGCTGACAAAAACCATGTGTGGCCACCTCGGGAAGACACGTCTTCTGGTGGACCTCTGTTTTGTGGGTCCAAAATTTCTGCTCGTCCCCCACGTCGCGCGAGTGGGACTTGCACGTCCTCCGATATTCCCGGCACGCGCGCGGTAATTTCCTTCTCTCCAAAATTAACTGTAAAATCTTTTTACCATGCAGCCACGTGTATGGTCTAGGATCTTCCCCCATTCATCCAATGGTCGAGCCTCATCGTCTTTCAGGTTATAAAGTCTTACCCTGGGCTTCCCCCTTCACTGCGCCGCACAAACATTCGCTCCTACCATTGCTCTGCTCTTCTCCTTCCTTGAGCATCACCTGCGACCATCTTCTTCTTCCTCTCTCTGCTTTGCAACTCCTCCACCATGCCTCCACGGACCAAACTCACCAGGAATGTCGCTCCCGGCACCGGCGAACGCGTGGAGAAGCAGAAGATCTCCGGATGGGAGAGGTCTAAGATCTCGTCCTAGGACCACCGGATGCTCAGGAACCTGGGCCTGTTCAACAAGGAGGCGATGCAGATGTCAGGGGATGAGAGTACTCCTCGTCCTCCGACAGGTTTCCAGGTAAGCTTCGTTGACTTCCTCATTCGCGGATTATCTGTTCCTGTCCACGAATTTCTCCGTGGTCTTCTCTTCATCTATGGGATTAAGCTCCATCAGCTGAGCCTCAATTCTATTCCCCATATATCCATCTTCATCACCTTATGCGAGTGCTTCCTGGGCATTCACCCTCAATGGGGCCTATGGAAACGCATTTTTTTATCTCCGCCACAACAACTCGAAGAACACCATCTACAATATAGGTGGTGTTTGTATCTGTGTGCGGCCAGAAGCCGGCTATTTTGTCTTGAAGTGTGCCAACTCAGTCCAAGGCTAGCGCAAGAAGTGGCTCTACGTCAAGGATGAATCCTCAGATGCTCAAGAGTATGGCCTTGCTTCTTTTGACTCGTCGGAAGACATTCAAAGGCGCAAGTCTTGGGACGCGGAAGCTACAACCGAAGAAATAGCAGCCACCGAGTCTCTAATTGCTCGCATCCAAGAGCTTGATGACCCACAAGTATAGGGGATCGCAACAGTCTTCGAGGGAAGTATTACCCAATTTATTGATTCGACACAAGGGGAGACAAAGAATACTTGAAAGCCTTAACAGCCGGAGTTGTCAATTCAGCCTGCACTGGAAACAGACTTGCTCGCAAGAGTTTATC
>NC_061509.1:244366048-244396108 GCF_022539505.1 Lolium rigidum | reverse complement strand
CGCAGCGACGGAGTGAGGACTGGGCCGGAGATATATCAAGCTCGGCCGGACATTTCTCAGAATTTCTGAACTTATTGATTATCCAGGTGAACAAAAGTGAGGACTGGATTACAGAACCGTCAGGCCACGACTAAACTTTGAGATTCTAGTGTATATCCAGGGACGTGCTAAATACTGTTCTGCATGGAGACTGCATTACACTTTTGCAGCTGCTACTGAAAAGCGCCAAAAAGGATTCATGCAGGATTTTTTTTTCTTTCAAGAAGGGGCGATAGCTGGCTGATACATACAACCATTTTTATTGCAACATTATCATTTGCAGTAAGAGTTCATGCAGGATATGACGCAGTTACAACCTTACACCAAATTTTCAGTTTGCCTTTGGTAATCTGCAGCTCTGCACTGGGTAATAAAACTATCACCTCTGCATTGCTTCCCTTTCATGTTTCAATGTCAGCATAGGAGATACGCTCCTGCGCATTAGCTGCTTAGTACCCTCTCACTAGTCACTTAGCATTTCACTTCCTGAAGGACAAAGTATTGCTAGTGTATTCGAGTGTTATCGGGGCTTTGACGGTCCTATAAAGTACAGCTGAAAATACACATTCTTTTTGCATTTGCATGCATCTGTAGTTTTTCTCGCATCACTTGGTGAGAGCGAGAAGAGAGTGATCCAAATTCATATTCATCATCGTTCGTGGAAGTGATATAGATCGGCTACAGAGATTGGAGGATTACCTAAGCATGAGCAGTTCGTCAATAGTGTCAGTATGTTGTGTTCATTTCTGAACATTAATCTCGATATGTGTTCATTTCTGAACATTAATCTGGATATAGTGCTGGCAGATGATGGCCTCTTTTGTTTGCACCCGAAAAGAGAATATTGTGTACAAACGCGTTTTCCTAAATAGATAGATTACTGTAACGCGATGCTATTTTATCTTGGCATGTCCCTTTTTCCCTATATCGTTTTCAAATAAATAAATAACTGAATAAATATTTTTCCTGGGTTTCGTATGCCAATGCTAGTTGAGCATCTGGACAATTGATGCCACGCGTCGTGCATTACAGTCTGTCATGCAATGTCTACCAATTCTGAAACAATGTTAAGTGAAAACGACTGATGTTGACCTTGAAAAGGAATCGAGCTGATCTTTCAAACCGGTGGCTTTATTTTCGTTATGGAGAGAAATGCACTTGTCAGCACAATCTGATGTAAAAGAAGCGGATCAGTGATGAAAGCTACTCAAAGGCCAATGTTATACACGCCTAATCTACCGTCTATGGTTGCGGTTGTTGCTGGCTGCTGTGGCAGCCATATGATGAAATTATGGGCGCTTATTTGTCGCATGCAGAATATTGCCAATTCTCGACAACAACTTATTGATGAAATATAATACGTTCCAATTTATGTTATCGGACTGCAGAAGATGCACATGGCGAAATGATCCTGAATATTTTTTTGGGACTTTCACTCTGTGGATTCACAGTTGTCACTAACATTTGATTCTGTTCGGATTGGGGTATCATTACTCATCCTCATTCCAGCTTTGACAGATTGTATCGGACAAATTTGGGAGCTCAATGCCCAAAACATAACAGCTATGTTGTGTTGGTCCTCAGATTCTCTTGCACTTGTACTGGCTGTATGTTATATTCACTTCCAAAACTGTCGTGGTTTCATAATCTATGCCATCTATCTACTGCTTACCTTGTAGTGGGCGTACTACGGGGCACATGCGCTAGTTATCTAGTTTTGTATTATACGATTCAGTTAGAGCAATGGATGCAATCTTACTTTCACTATCTGTCTTAAGATTACAGAATATATGCCTGCACCTGTCTGTCCATCAGCTGGTAAGCACCATCAAACTAATTCAGGTGGGGAAGTGCGACATAGTGGCTCTAGTGCTCGAACAAGATGCAGCAGGTAATAACATGTCATACTTTTACTTATGACGATGGGATCTCCCAAATATTTGATCTGTCCTAATGTTGTCAGCTCTGAAATAACTTCGCGAGAAGATGACTATACTGACAACAAGCACTGGGTAAACCTAGGTTGGATCGCCGTTCTGGGGTCCATGTATAGGTAGTGAGGGGAAATTAGAAGAAAGGGGCGGATAAAAAGGAGATCAACTTTTACCACAAGATACTATCTGAAGACTAATCACGTTTGTAACTTTTTGTAACTGATGCACTACTGTGGAGGTCTCACTCACAGCAGGCAAAGAATTAGCCAGGTTAGCATGTCTCCTCTCCTCTCCACAGATAGAAAAACAAAGATCACCCACAAGCAAAAAACAAAACCCAGGAAGCTTCTGCCCTTCTTCCCGCCCATCCCAGTGTCCAGTGTCCCCCGCTCCAAATGCATTCCAGCTCCTCGCCTCGAGGCCGCGAGATTAAACCATTCCCGCTGTCCATTTCCCCTCCCTTTGACGATCACGCTCCTAGTAAAGCGACTGCATCATCATCGTGCATTCATGCGGGAGAACCAGGGAATTTTTTTCTTGTGCGAGCTAGGCTGTGAAACCGCGTGACTCGTGGGGGCCTTGGCGCAACGGCACGTAGAGGCAGCTTTTGTTCCCTTGCGCGAGCTTGTTTATTGCACTAGCGTTCTGCTGACATCTCTCTCACTGAGACTTGGTCTTCTCCGGACAACTGTATGATACGAAGTGGACGGATGCTTACATGTATGAATTGATGGACTGAAGATAAGATCTGAAAGCTACGTTGTGGTAGCTAGCAGATGCTGATCGATGAGGTGACCGGTCGATCGAACTGCAGGATTGAATGCAGCATATCTGATTAGGATTATGTTAGTAAATTGATCTTTTTGAAAAATGAAGGCTAGCTAGGCTGTTCTTGGTCGCCTCTCTCTTTTTGACCATCCTGGATTTCAGGTTGTCCACCGGCCGATTTACTGAAGAAGTGAAGAGAGGAGACTGCCTGTCCCCTATCCTCTGCTGTCTAGCTGGTGGATATGTCATATTTTGTGACGTGCTGGTGAATGAGATGTGAAGACATTTACCGGTATTAAACTACGGGAGCGGTCGTGATCATGTTGTTGCGTGAGAACATAAGCATGCTCAGGGGTTTCTTTACATTTACTACGTTTCCTTCTGAAGAAGAAGAAGAGTTTTCTAGGTAATATCGAAAAGGTGCACTGGTATGTCGACGGCTGCTCGTCGGCAGGTGGTTTTTATGTAAGCTGCACCAACATTGGTCTTGTGCACCGAAAATACGTGGCTGAGCTTAGGGCATCTCCAGCGGCGCGACGCAAACGGACGCTGAGCGACCGTTTTCGTCCGCCGTGACCAGAAATGCGTCTGGGTCCTGCTCTAGCGGGGTGATGCAAAGTGACCGGGCCATCCGCGGAGACGCAAACCTGACCCACTCCGCGGATGCTGCGCGGACGCGGCGAGCGTCCTTCATTTCTTACTCGCTCCCGCAAGTCAGGGACAGCGAAATCGACCGCTTCGATTTGCCTCTGTTTCCCCTTCTTTGCTGCCCTAGTGCGACGCCACCACCCCAACCCCACTCGCCGCCGTCCCGCCGCAGCACCGCAGTACTCGCCGTCGGCTCCGTTGTCGCCGCGCGGGAGAGCAGGATCGTACTCGGGGTTGGCTCTGGCGCGTACCTGCCGACTGTTTTGGGGCCAAACGTTGTCGGTTCCGCCGCCCTTCCACGCCGCCCACGACCTGTTCGGTCAATTGCGCCGGTAGGTTTCTTCCCCTTTTTTCAGCACTATTTGTGCGCAGCCATTGATCAACAGTTCGTACCCACGCAGATGGACATGTGGCATATGGTGGAGAAGTTCCGCGCGGAGGTCGTTGACTCCTCTTCCGACGAGGAGTCCGATCAGTCGACGCAGACATTGGTAACTACTGCGGCATCCATGATCCACGAGTTCACCTCAAACCCGGGGCCGGAGCAGTGAAGGGGCGCTCGAAAAACCTGTCGCGCAACATAGTGGCAGGGCAGGCCCGCCTCCACAAGGACTACTTACACCTCACCAATCCTGTGTTCCCGGAAAAAGTGCTCCGGCGCCGGTACATGATGTCAAGGGACCTGTTCTTGGTCATTCTACGGGGCGTCGGAAACTACAACCCCTACTTCCAATGCAGGCCCGATGCAACAGGTGCGCTAGGCTTCACCTCCTACCAAAAATGCTTCGCGGCTATTCGCATGCTCTCATATGGAATGGCTGCGGATATATTCGATGAGTATCTTCGAATGGGTGAGAGCACCTGCCTTGAGGCCATGTACAGGTTTTGCCGAGCCGTGATTGTCGTGTTCGGACAACATTACTGTAGGGAGCCAACTGTTGAGGATACAAGGCGGTTCCTGTCTATCAACGAGTCTAGAGGTTTCCCAGAAATGATTGGCAGCATAGATTGCATGCACTGGGAGTGGAAAAACTGTCAATTTGGATGGCAGGGTCAGTACAACGAGCATGACGAGGGACGGACTGTCATTCTTGAAGCTGTCATAACTCAAGATTTATAAATTTGGCATTCATTCTTTGGCATGGCCAGTTCCAACAATGACATCAATGTGTTGCACCGATCACCAGTTTTCAACAGGCTCATGCAAGGCAAAGCTCCCCGGGTGAGCTACGAGATCAATGAAAATGAATACGACAAGACATATTATCTTGCTGATGGCATCTACCCTGACTGGGCCACACTGGTGAAGACTGTTCGTAATCCAAACTCCGAGAAGACGAGGAGGTTTGCCAAGATGCAAGAGGCTTGCAGGAAAGTTGTGGAGCACGGATTTGGTGTGCTCCAAACTCGGTGGGCAATTGTCCGTCACCCGGCAAGAACATGGTCGCTGAAGACCATGCATGAGGTGATGACATGCTGCGTGATCATGCACAACATGATCGTTGAGAACGAGCGTCCTGATGGCCGCAATGAGAAGTTGCGCCACTCCCTGGGGTTTTATCTTGGGAGGACTATCTACATATGAATGTAGAAGTCATTAACGAGAACGTCTGCAAACAGCTGCAGACGGATCTGATTGAGCATCAGTGGACATTGACTGGCCATGAAGATCATGCCTAGAGGAATACTACCTTATTTTCATGTAGACTTTTCAAAATTTGAATGTAATAACTATGACTTCGTTGAATTCTTCATTTTGTTGTTTGGAAACTTCATAATTGATGCAAACGCGGAAATGCGTCGGGCCGTTGAAGCCAGCCCTAGATGCAAACGGACGCGCGGACAAAAACGGTCTGTCTCGCGTCCGCTGCGCGACGCAAACGGACGCTAGCGGACACCAAAATACGTCGTGCCGCTGGAGATGCCCTTAGGTGCTGACCTGATAAAGGGGCGGCCAACAAACCAGTGTTTTCACGACATCAAATATTGCAAACAACTTTTTTTCTTGCATGAATACACGCGTGTCATTTTTTCATACCCAAATTAGAAAGTATGCCGCTTAGACAGAAATTACAAATTCCAGATAAATAGTACGAAGGAAACTCCCCTCCCAGCATATCTGCAACTTAATTAGGGGCCGAACGGCCGATACACTATGTAACTTCATCTCAGACTAAGCAATATTGGATTCAGGAGTACAAATGGCCAGAGAATTCCGTTAACTTGTGCATGTAAAAAAAATCTTCCTGTGAAATTGGACGGTCTTTCTATGAATAAGAAAAAAATGTGGCATGGGTGACCGCACGAGACTGCCTGCCCCCTATCCTCTGCTGTCTTGTTGGTACGCAGATGTGATTCTGTGACGTGCTGCTGAATGGGATGTGCATTTACCGGAATTAAACTACGGGGGCGATTGTTGCGTGAGAACATAACCATGCTCAGCCGCTTAGGGGTTTCTTTACATTCACTATGTTTCATTTCTGAAGAAGAAGAGTTTTCTAACTAACATTGAAAAGGTGCACTGGTATGTCGACGGCTGCTCGTCGGCAGGTGGGTTTTATACAAGCTGCACCAACAATGCTCTTATGACCGAAAATACGTGGCTGATCTTAGGGCTTCTTTGATTTAAAGAATTTATAAAGGAATTGCGTAGGATTTGAATTCTATGAAAAAATTTCCTACAAAAATTATTTGATTCATAGGAACACATCCTATATGAATTAAGCCTATAGAAAACTTGTTGTGTAATTCCTATAGGCAGGGTGTCAAGGTGGGATCCCGGTGGGATGTCATTTTGTACTATGTAGTTCAAATTTTGATGTCAAAATTTATACTAAAAAAATCAAATTATACTACAAGTGGGACAAAAGTGGGATCCCATTTGACACCCTTACCTATAGGAAAAAAAATCATTAGGTCATACCTCGTGGAAAACTTTCTTTGCTACAATCAAACATACTTTAGCTTTCCATAGGATTCTAATGTGCATGACATTCCAATCCTTTGCTTTGTCTATTCCTATGTTTTTCCTATCATATGAATCAAAGGAGCCTTAGGTGCTGATAAACCTAATAAAGGGGGGAGGCCAGAAAATCAGTATTTTCACGCTTTCAAATATTCCAAACAGCTTTTATTTTTATGTATAGGATACACGTACATACATGTGTGTCATTTTTATACCCAAATTCGAAAGTATGCAGCTTAGACGGAAATGACAAGTTTCGAATGAATAGTGTGAAGGAAGCACCCTTCCCGACATATCTGTAACTTAGGGATCGGTATATTGTGTAACTTCATCCCAATCTAAGCAATAGTGGATTCAGGAGTACCCTTGTCCAGAGAAATCCGGTAACTTGCAGCTCCGTCTCCTTGTGCCGCACCGTTGCCACAGCACCTCCCGCGCCGCAGCTCCGGCTCCTCGTGCCGCCCTGTTTGCAGCTATGTATCCCCGTTGACTCGCTCTGCTGTTCCGCCTCCCGCCTGCAACTATGCTTGTGCATGCTAAAGATATGGTACTGGTGGAGGCCATGTCGGGTGTGCGTCGGTGTCGATATCTTCATCGCTCGCGTCTTCAGTTCCCGAGATCTCTGGTGGTTTGTGTCGTCTCCAGGTCCCGCGGCGATGGCCATGCCAGGCATTGGCCACGTTGTACTAGAAGGCCGACGCCCTAGTTGCACGCCAAGCACCCACGGTCCGCCGCCTCCATGTTGTGGCAATGACCTCCATCCTTTTCTCCTTTTTTCCTGCCATGTTGCATACGCAAAGCGGAGGTTCTACCATAGGTCGATGGCGGTGCTACTATAGGCCGACGACGGTGCTACATTTCTATCGACAACATTTGCTACCATGTGTGGCGGAGGTGCTGGAAATGGCAGATGATGATGCTGCAAACAGTGGTCGGGGCTGCTACAAACGGTGCTTGGTGTTTCTACCGAGGGGTTGCGTTTTCGGGTGTTTTGTTGTTGTGTATCTGTTACATACTTATATATTTTTGCTACAATAGTTCTACGGTTTTGCTACAATGCGGCAAATTTTTTGCTACATGATATCTATCAATGTCTCCGGCGAAGTTTCTTTTACTACAAGAGAAAATAATCCCCAGCAAGGTATCCGGTGATGTCTCCGGCGATGTCAATTTTTGCTACAATAGAAGAAAGTTTTGCTACGAGGCCTCCTGCGGTCTCCGGTGAGGTCTATGTGTTTCGTGAGTGAACCGTTTTTTTTTCTTGGAAGCAAAGGTGAGATTTTGGTAGGAATAAATTTTAATCCAAATAAAACATTTTTTGCTACATTATAAAAGCAAAAGCGGGAGAGGATGTCTAATGACTCGATCAAACGATCCAAAATCGTCCAGTCAAACGGTTGGGGACCCAGGGTATCCCGGGTTTGATCCCCTGGGATACCCAGCAAGCCCCTACGGATAAGGTGCACGTAATTTCAAAACGAACATTGAACGAAAAAATTGAACACCAACATCTTTACTATACTATTTTGATATCAAATCATACTTTCTAACGATGCTAATTTTATATTAAATATTTCTTATATGTACGAATTAATTGTTGGTGGAAGATAAATCTTGGAAACGTGCACGTCTTACTCCTTCATTCAAATAGAGGGGGTAGATTTTCCTCGTTATTTTTTATATACGGAGTACTATACCTTTTTTTTTGAGATAACGGAGTACTATACCTAATAAAATTGAACGCCACACCTCTGTACACTTTGACCAGCTAGGTCCTGGCTTCCTGCACATAATAAGTACGGCCGGCGCCGTCCATGACCAACAGATCGAACCCAGCCCACAGTTAAATCCTCCATACAACGAACTTTTTGTTGCCAATGACTCCACTCACCAACTTACTTAATACTCCTTGTTCATATTGATTGTTTTCAATTTGATATATCTATACATATTTTAGTACTATTAGAAATAATATAAATCGGAGGAAGTATAACATTTTCTAGAATACAATGACTATGCAACCAGTAGCAACTCGAAGGACGCGAACCATCCTGGGTCCCCCACAACATGTTTCATTTCTCCAAAGCTTAGTCATGGACGTGCTCATGGGAGAAACCATTTTGTTCCTTCAGTCTCCTACTCTCCTTAGACCAATCACGTGACACTAGCATGCATACGGAGACTAGCACTCTAGCATATACCCTAGTCCTAGCTTACCATCGGCGGCACGAGGTTCTGGGTGCCCCGACCGAGCTGCTCGAGTCCAATAGCACGACACTCGGATCGAGGAAGATGAGCCAGCCCAGGGAGGGTACCCCAAGTCAAGACCGATCGTCCACGCGGTCGGACAGAGCAGCCCAGCCCGGCAGCCTCTGTACTTTTCGATCTGGAATATACGCTTTTTCCCTCAACAGCTTCTCTTGAAAAAACCATCGTGCCGTCGTGAGCTGGTAATGAAACTCGTGCGCCGTCACAGTTGGCTCCCTCGACCGATCAGATCCTCGTTTCTCTTGTGAGGAAAATAATTAGCACCGTCACCGGCACGAGAAATCATTACCTGCTCGATAAGGATGAAAAAGAAAACACAAGAATCAAACTCTTACTACCTCTGATCCAAATTACTCTTGTGTTTTCTTGTGTACTCCACTTATTTACCTGCTTTGAGAAGCCTCAACGATGATTAATTTGAATTTTGGAGGGCACTCCACTTGTTTAGCCGCTTTGAGAATGAGTTGGATTGTTGGCAATATGTCGATAGACTGTTGCTTATTAATTTTGTTCTAACAAGTTTGTCTATGTTTATGTTATCTTTTTTTTCCTAAATATATCTACGGGTTTGGAAAATATTAGATTTCTCTCGCCCTCTTTTTCTTCTGCCAAAGTGATTAGCATAAATGAAAATATAGACTCGCAAGATAGAACATCGTTCGTCGATCCAAGGACCAAAGTGGCCTTAGGCTGAATGTTCTGGAAATTAAGAATAAATGTTTGACCAGAAAGTGGTTGCACATATATCTAAACTAGAAAGGGGTGTGTCAAAGAGTTGCTACATGATAAATACCTCAAGCATAAAACATTCGCTACCGGAACCATTCAAGGTGCCGACGGCCGCAATGCCGTCGGCACAACCCTGTGTCGGCGGCCGGCGTCCGAACAATATGGCCTCGGCACAGACCCATTTACCATCGGCACAGCCTGGCCGTCGGCATAGCATCTTGTATCGATGGCTTTGCCGTCGGCATAGAACTAACAGATGTTTGGCTGGAATTTTTAAGAAAATAATTCAAAAAAAATTAATCTCTCAGATGAATCATTTTAACTCTAATGACATTTAATCTTAGGTTGGTAAAATTACACTCATGGTCAAACTTCTCAACTTGGTCACCCATCCTCACACTGCTCTAATCCTAGCACACTTAACTTCTTTGTTCCTTTCGGTTGAGGTTGAACTTTCATGAAAGAAACAAATCCTTATTCCCTAACTCTAACCATATCAATACTATTAACCTTTAGACCGTAATATCACAACTCTTAATTATTTTGACTTCTAAACAATTATTTAACTAAACATAAATGATTAAGTAATAATAATCTTTATGCAGAATGCAATTATTAATTTTAATTTTTTAAAGAAAAATAAAAAATCCTAAATTTCTGGCAAAAACTAAAACCTTCCTCCTTTCATATTTCCCTTCGAATTTTTGAGAATCTAAAAAAAATGGCAACCAGGTAAGCTCGGGTGAATTTGGATGTAACTTTTTGAGACGGATTATTTTGATATATTATACATTTTTCCAACGTTCGTATGCAAAAGATGCAGCCATTTTATCAAGAAATAAATTTTTTGCAAAAAAGTCGAAATTAATATTTTATGATTTTCCTTAAAACTAGATGACATAACACATGGCCATTTTAGAGGATTTTATTTATTAAATTTTCTATCATTTTATTTTATTTTTTCCAAACTGGAAAGGCGATACCAATCCAAGGAGGGGGGTGCGTGGAGAAAAAAATATTGTGCCGACGGCGAAGCCAGCGGCATAGAGCCTACACACTAACGTCGTTTTGCTCGCTGTCACGGCGGAGGACCTGTGCCGATGGCCAGCCCATGCTTGTGCTCGACGGCCTTTTTCGTTGCTGACGGTGGCTGTGCTGACGGCTTCCTTGTGGCGACGGCCTCCTTCGCGGTCTGACATGTTCGGAATTTGTGCCAACGACCCTGATAAAAAGCCGTTGGCACAAGTTTTAGCTGTCGGCACCATGATGTTTTCCTGTAGTGATTTTCACATTTGATGGCTGAACCAACTGATATAGGTCTACCATATTGGGTACTGGACGTTACCATTCCTGGTGCGAATTAATTAAGGAATAGGCGAATCCCATGAAGAAAATCGCATTGAGCCGAAGCCCAATAACTATGTAAAATAGGGTAGGTTAGGCTCATATCGGGTTAACCGGCATAGGCAATGTAATCAACCCAAAGGTGGACTCTGATACCTAGACCACTATATAAGGGCTAGGAGGAGCCACCGATGGGGGATTCAGATTCACAACCCGCAACACCCAAGTAAACTTAGTTTCATAATACAATTGCGGCGATTTTTTGCGCCTGATCATACTTTTCTTCGGCTACCTAATTTGATTAACCCGTCTTCGAATTCACCAGCGCTCTCCTTTCACGAAAACCCATATCCATCATCAATGGGCATTGACAAGGTTAAACCTTGTCACCAACTAACTCTCAATTCTAAAAAGGATTAATTGGAGTCAAAGATGAGGTTTTTAGTAGAGAAGTTTTTAGTGTATGAAATGGCCGAAGGACTCGGTTTGGAAGGATACTTGGCTAGGTGACACACCGTTGGACAAACAATACCCATTCCTTTATAATATTGTGTGATGCAAAAATGTTTTAGTTGCCAATGTTTTCACGGGGCTCATCTAGATAGATTGGAAACCTTGCTTCAACTAGTGAGAAAACAAATGGGACTCAATTTAACAACCAAAGAAGACAGATTCATATAAAATCTTCAACTTCTGGGTTTTCACAGTAAAGTTCATGCACGCGGTTATGATGAATTATCAAACGTTTTTCCTGAGAAAGTATATTTGAAAAATGAAATTACCTTTAGAGATTAAGATCTCTATGTGGTTCCTCCATCACAAAGTTATACTCATAAAAGATACTTTATCTAAGTGAAATTGGTATACTGCAAGAAATGTGCTTTGTGTGACTGAATGGAGTATATTAACCATACCTTTTTGGCTTGACCCTTTACTCATCTTGTTTGGAGAGCTATTCTTTATCTTTAGTATTCCTCCACCCATCAATGTTACCAATATGCCCAGTAATTGGCTCAGTGAAGTTGAAAAGCAAACTAAAGCTCGTATGCATAGAGGCATTTGTGTTTATTATGGGCGTTGTCCAAATGATATGATCTTTAACCAGGCCGAAACTGCTCATTTGTTACAGGTTATCTTTATGGCTACTTTCTAGATCGGTGAATTGTCTTAATACCGGAGGCGCCATAGACGCACGTGGATTCTGGATGTCGGGGGGCGGTTTGTTAGACATCTTCATGATGCTTAAGAGATTTTTTTCACGGGTTGATCCTTATGTACACCCTAAGTGATCCATGAAGTGTAAACCTTTATTAATCTGAAACTCTAAAGAATAATGTAATAAAAGATTGTGTGCATAGATTGGTGCATAGGAAGGAGCTTTGCTCCCCATTTGGAGAAGGGTGTGGCTAAGTATCGTTTCACTAAGAACCAACTTAGTTCTCGATCACATAATATCATCAAATCTTAGTTGCAAGCATGTTGTTGCTCATAGCTATCACAAAGGAAATTTAATAGTCCGGATTATTTTTCTTAGATGCATCACCACTTAAAACTGAAAAAAACTCAGTTGAGAAAAACTCAGTTGTTATCCAGCTTACAACTCATATGTGCATGAATCGCACCGCAATGACTAAAACCTAACTTAGAACTAGCAAATCCGTTTGAGGGAAAAAAAACCTGCGTGAGATCTGCCATGTCACCACTCGAGTCAAAGTTAAGAGCAATTCCAATAGTGTAGCCAGCTGTTGGTTATAAGCCAAGTATCATGTCATCTATAGCTAATTTAGAGCCAACATATACAATAGTGAGCTATAAAAATGTAGTATTTTATCAATGTATGATCCACCTTTCACTCTCACAAAGTGCCTAGGAGCACATGCTAGAGGTGGCTCTTGCATAAGAGCCCACTCTTCTTCTCTCCTGCTCTCTCCTCAAACTAAACAATAATATATTATTTTAATCTTTATAGCAAGATTTGATTTGGGATGCACGATTGCTATCCAGAACTATGGAAAAATGACTACCGGCTCGCTTTCTGCTTACTTTTTTAGTTTTTTCTGAGAAGCAAAGGTTGGGTCTTTTCACTCGCTGACGGTGCAAGCGTACGTACGTACACGTGCTGATAATCTGAGATTTGCAATCATACATACGACCGGGTCGAACTTTGCAAGACACTTTTTCAATTTTTTCGTGCCTTCAGATGTATGCCGGTTAACCTGGTACGAGACACCTGTCCGCCTTTTGTGCTTTGCGCCGCGTATGCGTGCGTGCGTGAGTGGCTGGATTGTTTAGCTGGCGTTCGAGTTAACCTTATTCCTGTGTGGTGGGTCTCGGGTCGCATGCACTATGTGGATATGTTTTCACTGATGATTGTACATTATAACGATGTGAAGGGAAGAATAACAAAGGATATGACTTGCTCGTTACTCCACTTTGCAAAAAAAGCATACTCAGTTGTGTCTCCTAAACAACTGACCCTAGGGTATATCAGGCACCTCGGACAAAAAATCGTGTGCAGCCGCGCGCTCACCAGAAATTTTTCGTCCAGCAGCACGGTCCAATAACGTGATCGATGCCCGAGGTCATCCTCGTGCCACAGGAGATGTCTTGGACGTGGCATACGAAAGTCACGCCCCTCACCACTCGGCTAGGTACCACCTGTCAGCATCACTTCCCATTCACCTCTTCTTCCGTGACGTGCCTCCCCTCCCGTCCCTCCCACAACTGTCGTCGCCCATTTCGACGTATGTAGTTTGCATAAGCATGTTTCAAGATCGCTTCCCCCTCACGTCCCTCCCATTTCCCCGCTTAGAGTTTGTCGACGTGTTTGGCCGTTTGCTTCGGTAGGCAACATATTCGTAGTTGTTGCCTCTGTTGCTGCCGCTCGTTTGGTTTTTGATTTCTTGTGTTGACTTGTAGTCATGGACTGTGAAAAAGATTGGGACGGACCATTGGAGAGGGCCAAGTGAAGCGGATACTAGATCATGACACGACACGTAGGTTCGAAACAGATTTATGACTTGTACGTTTAAAGAGTAGAAATTGCAAAAAGAATTATAAAATAAAATTAACGACCTATTTAGAGGACGCCGCTAAAAATGGACTTGCTCCAAACACAACACGAGGTGGCAGCTTACCCCGACCGAGCGCTGGTTCCTAGGACGCTAGCTAGTGCCTGGGCGTGGGTGTTGGCGGGACACCGCATCTGCAGAAGCACAAGGAGGGCTACTCCCGTGCTCCCCCCTAAACAAAGTTGAAAGATCATAGTTGTTTTTTTGTTATGTTGCGTCCGTCGAAACTCATATCCAGCCCATGTATACCGTCTGTATTGATACGATATATATACGTCGCGTAAGAAAAAAGAAGGTCATGTGAGCAAGATCTTTATAGAACATTTCTATTTCGGCATATGCACGTGACCACGTACGAAACGAGGTACAACACAACGCAGACCATACGGGTCTATACAGGATTGTACAGATGGTGGACCTACACTGAAATTACGATCGTACGCCCGCTTACGAATAGGTATGAAAAGATCTCCATCGTTGTTGTGTTTGACACACCCATAACTTTTTCAGGAAGGAGCACCACCAGAGCAGAAGTGTATGTATGCCTGCACGTTGCCACGCCCGATCACGAGCACAAGCGTACGACGTTAGTCATGCACAGATCATCTCCGATCCAAGGGACGGATCCTACGCGAAGCTACGTCAGCTGGACCCAGCCGCCGGCCGTCGCTATCCCCAAAGCTAGCCAGGATCTTTCCGATCGGTGCAGCCCGCCTCGACGGCGACCGCAATCCGTACGAAGGAACGTCGTGTCAGCGCTCGTAACTGCTCCCCTCGCCGTCAGCTACCTCCACGCGGTTTGCTGCCCGCCGGAGGCCAGTGCGGCTCCAGCTAGCAAAACCCTCATCCGCGCGCGCGAGGCAGCGACGTACTCACCAAATCCAAAACTGGCCGTACGCGCCACCGGCTGCCTGTCCGTGCGCGCGCGGCCGATCTCGACGGAAGCTGCGCGCGAAGGCGCATATAGACGGAAAAGAAAATGTTTCCTCCTGCCCATGCATGTTACCGGCAGCTCGGATTTCCTACCTTGGTTTGGTAGCGGTGTGCGTGGTTTCTCACTACTGTGCACGCCATGGCCATCCGAGGCCATGCCCCGGTAGGTTGGTTAGATCAGCTCGTGCATGCATGCTATTTCGCTAGCTTTTCTGCAACTTTTGCACCTCAGGTCGCGGCAGCCAGCTCGCTAGGCCTGTACGGGAAAGATCGGAAAGGCCTGGCCGGGGCTCTCTCGCGCGCGTATAAATTAGTCGCGCGCGCGGGAGTACGTGCTCATGTGGTGTGGCAGCTGGCTACATGTCGAGCTACAAACGATTTGGACGGTGGAGCGTGTATGTATATGCACATGTAAGTCTGTAACGGGTTCCTGTACGGAGTCAACCCCTACGACATCCGCTCTTCACTGTTGGAAGAAGCTAGCACAGCTGCACCTGCACACGCGCGCGCGCTCGAGGTGAACCACGCTGTAAAAGTAACCAAAATGACGTCATCCCGGCATATGTACACATAATTTGTACACGTGGCATGTACCATGGTCAACAAGACAATCTCTCGGGCAGAGTGTTATACAACATGCATGTCATCTGCTAGTGTTGTCTCAATGTCTCTACCAACAACAACAACTTATCAAAATACGGCACGATTAAAATTAACCAAAAATTAAACTATAGAAAATGTGTCGCTAAGAGAAGTAGTCTTGTGCAATGCAGAGATGAAGTCATTCTTTTTTCTTTTTGAAACTTATGAAGTCCGGTCTTCTTTATTAATTTTTTTTATCTCAATCTTGGCCAACTTAAGGAAAATGCTCTATATCTTCGGAGGCTACAAACCTACCAACCTCCGGATTCCCCACCATTGGATCAGATCAATCTGAGTCGTTAGATCGGGTTCTCTGTTTAGTTTTGCATTAAATCCCACTTTTGCTTCATTTAAGCAAAAAAAAAGCTTCGCTTTTGCTTCTTTTAAACAAAACACGGTTTGACTAAAAATAAAAACACAAAGACCATTCGGTTGTGGACCTCGCCGGAGACTTCACCGGAGCAACGTACTTCGCCGGATACCTCGCCGGAGCACCGTACTTTGCCGGAGACCTCGTAGCAAAACATTTATACTAAAGTAGCAACATGACAGAACAATTGTAGCAAAAAAATATACTATTACAACATTGCACCATTTGTACTAAAAACCCGACCTCATCGGAGAACATCGCTGGAGACCTTGTAGTAAAACTTTTCTACTAAAATCGCATAATAGGGGAACAACTGAAGCAACAATATTGTACCATCGTAGCATCGATGCCCACTCCTTGAAGCACCGCCTCCACTAGATGGAGCGCCATCGCCCCGGCTTGTAGCACCACGTCACTGGCTTGCAGCACCAACGTTGCCGGTCTGTTATCACCAGAATTTAACCGGGTCAGAGGTGGGCCGCAATCAAGATAGGCTTAAAGGAAGTATACATGGAGGATTACGTGAATCGGCCTTTTATACCAAGTTGGGCTTAATTGCCCGTGTATACGTAACATATTAGATCGTATTTTAGTTTAGAGATAGAATCTTACTCGTGCACGGTTAGTGCACGCCCTCATTAGAGAGTCCGCTGGACTATAAATATGTATCTAGGGTTTATGGAATAAACAACAACTCACGTTCAACCCCAAAACAAACCAATCTCGGCGCATCGCCAACTCCTTCGTCTCGAGGGTTTCTATCAGGTAAGCGACATGCTGCCTAGATCGCATCTTGCGATCTAGGCAGCACAAGCCCCACGTTGTTCATGCGTTGCTCGTGCTGAAGCGCTTTTGATGGCGAGCAACGTAGTTATCATTAGATGTGTTAGGGTTAGCATTGTTCTTCGTTTAAGCATGCTTACGTAGTGCAACCCTTGCATATCTAGCCGCCCTCACGCCTATCTTAGGTGTGGGGGCGGCACCCCGCTTGATCATTATTTAGTAGATCTGATCCGTTACGATTGCTCCTTGTTCCGCAAGGATTAGTTTAATATCTGCAATAGTTAGGCCTTACAAAGGGGGGGAGGATCCAGTGGCACGTAGGGTGGCGTTCGCAAGTCCTAAACGAGATGTTCCGACGATCAACTTCATGTTGGTTTTTAGGCCTTGTTTAGGATCGGTTTACGAGCACCGTGCGTGGCCGCGAGGCCCAACCTGGAGTAGGATGATCCGATTATGCGGTGAAAACCCTAAATCGTCGTAGATCTCATTAGCTCTATCTTGATCAAGCGGGACCACCAAGTATTCGTGCACCCCGTACGAATCATGGGTGGATCGGCTCTTTGATCCGATTCACAGGATAACCTGAGAGCCGATCGAGGCTCGTATTTAATGTTTACATGTATGCCCTGCGAGGAAACTAAGCGAGGCATCCCCATCACCTTCCCGACCGGGTATAGGTCGGGTGGCACGCCCTTGCACTTCGCATCGCCGCGTGTGACCAGAAGAGCATTGCGGGCCGTCGCTCGGAGGGGTCTCGGCCAGCCGCAGCTCTAGGCTCTTCCCGGCTCTACGGTGTTGACAAGGCCGCTGCCCGCCGGTGGGTTTTGGCGGTCAACACATTCGGCACGCCCGGTGGGACGATCGTCTACATCAACCACATCGCCATCTACATCCGAGATGGCGGACGGCACGCCGGTCACCTACGAGGATCTGCACGACGAGCTCAAGAAGCGAGTACAACGAGATCAAGGCCACCCTCGAAGCCGACCTCATCGGCTCTTTTCGGAGAACCCGTACCCATGGCATCGGATGGAAGGGATTCTCACCGCAAGGTGCGCTCGATGGGATAGACCTCTCTACCCCGTCGGAGGAACGCACCGGGGGTCGCGGCGGGGAGATCAACTACCCGGTGGCTCACTCGCTACACCGCCACTGCGAGAACTTGGTCAACGTGTTGGAGCGTGTCGCTCGCGCGTGATCCGAGGAGATCATGAGCCACCGGTACTCGCCGTCGGGACCAGCTCTCGGGACTCATCAAGGAGAGTTGCCATTCCGAGTCCCGTCCACCGCTGCCATATGCGTTGGCGGCACTCTGCTGAAGTGCCGACTACACCGGCATTCCTCGTCTACGAGGATTGGTGGCGACCCTAGTGACTACCGGTTCTTAATGGAGGCGCCTAAGGAGATCCCTCAAGGATACGCGTGCATGTATGTGCCGGATTGTGGTGACCGGGCACTCACAAACCAGGCCACAACATCGGGGACTCCGGCGAAGACAGGGAGGAACGTCGGCGACGAGAGCGGACGTGGCTAACTAAATACGCCACACCGACGAAACTCCCGAGCCCGGCTCCTGCGAGATGGCTCGGCGCCGGAAAAGCAAACATGGCAGGCCAAGTACGCCACCCCGGCGAATCTTCGAGTGCAACTCCTACGGCCGGCACGGCGGATCGGATCGGTACCATGCCGAGAGACCGGTTCGGCATGATGCCGAAAAGAAGGGCGATCGGCTATTCCAAGCCGTACCCCGACGATTACGAGATGATCCCGCTGCCACCCAAATATCGGCTCCCCGACTTCTCCAAATTCGGTGGATCAGATGGCTCCGGCTCCGTCGAGCACGTCGGCCGATATTTGGCTCAATTAGGACCGGCTTCGGTGTCGGATCAGCTACGCGTGAGGCTCTTTTCACGAGTCCCTCACGGGATCGGCTTTTGGATGGTACACCTCCTTGCCGGCAAACTCCATCCGAGTCTTGGAAGCAATTGGAAGAACGGTTCCATATGCAATACCATTCGAAGCTTCCGAGTCCGGCATTGCCGATCTAGCACAACTACGTCGAAGCGCGGGGAAACGGTGACAGAGTACATCCGGCGCTTCAGGGAATCTTAGGAACCGATGTTATTCGGTTCGTATAACTGAAAAGGAAGCGATCGAGTTGGCGGTAGCAGGCCTTGCAACACAGCTCAAAGACATGGCCTCCCAAGCAGATTATCCCTCGCCGGCGCACATGGTTCGGAAACTATCGGCATATGAACGGCGCCACCCGACTCGTACCAAGACAAGTTCAAGCGTGCGGTAGTTATGGTCGATACGGAGGAAGATGAAGTGCCTGCGGGAGACCAAGAAATAGCGGTGGCTGAGTGGACTCGGGGAGGAACCCCGTGGCACTGCAAATGGGTAAAGCCACCGGGGCCGCCCGGGGATTTGATTTTGACGTGACCAAGACCGAACAAATCTTCGACCTCCTCGCTCAAGGAGAAACAGATTGACGATTCCCGAAGGTCTCAAGTTCCCCACGGCGAAAGAGCTAAACGGAAAGCCGTACCGCAAGTTCCACAACTCGCTTTCCCATGCCACCAACGACTGCCGGGTGTGGCGTCGGCACATCCAAGCGGCGATAGAGAAGGGGCGGCTAATTTTCAACCGAGTACGCCATGAAGGTCGACACCCAACCCTTCCCCGCCGTTAACATGGTAGAAATCACCTACCCCGAAGGTTGCCGACCGGGTCCCTCGTTCGAGCATCAACATGGTAGGACACCGGAAACCACTCGGCGAGAGATGGAGATGAGGGCAGCTCGCTCTCATAGCAAGGATACGAGAGGGGCCGCTCCACGCGATCGGCTCCGTCATGATGGCAAGCGCTATGTCACGGAGGGAGAGGTGAAGAATATAAGATATCAGCGACCCCTCTCTGATCACCTCCTCAACAAATATGTTAGTCAGTATGACCAACGCCGACGGTCCAATTACGATGATAGAGGAGATCGTCTGGCTAGAGAAGCCAGAACACATCGTCGGCAGAATCGCGATGAGGATGAGCACGAGCGCTGTGCCACGGAAGCATCAAGGGAGCAAGATGACAACGCCAGGCATTGGGACTGCCCCTTCTTCGGTACACTGCCGGGATTCGGGAATGAGCCGATTGCCCGGAATCGGCAATTGCCCGAATGCAATCGAGAAAAGAAGGAGGCAGCCAACGTGTCCGTGTTCGAGCGCCTAGGGCCTCTCCCGCCACAAAGCAAACGCGCTGAGTCACCTCGTTGGGCAGATCTTGAGGATTCGGAAGACGAGGGAGAAGTGGAAGAAGATAGGTACCACCGGCCAAGGTGGTGCCCGACGGACTCAGCCGTTCCCAAAAGCGCGGGGTTCGGCGATTGCGCGGCCCGGAGGAAGCCGAAAGGTTGTACCTGCATACGCTAAGGAAGGCACGGCCTGATCCGGCTGCAAAGGTTCAGCGAACCCTGGATGAAGAGGGTCGTCCACGGAAAATGGAGTGGCGCCCTAAACAGAGGAAAGCCGATGATGAGACATCGGGCCGGCACAAACATGGCACTCGTCTTGCCAACGAGCTTAGCCCTCCACGACTCTACGGAGCACTCAAGGTGGACGACAGCAAGCGCATCAAGTCGAGAGGTTGGGTTGGTTTTATCCAGCCCGACCAAGTAGCAAGATCAAACCAATGAGCAAACCAGGAGAGGCTGATCCTTGTGATCGGCCCCAAAAAATTTACGAAGGGAACTTACAAAACCTTCAACGAGCAAGCAACGTGGAGGCCGATTCCAGCAATCGGCCAAAATCCCACCATTCTGCCTGGGTTCAACATGTTATCCAACAGAGCCGATACCATCAATTTTCTTGACAGAATCGGCTCGGGGGGCATATAATCAGGTGAACATGTGCAGATAAACATGTGAGAACGTACGTGCAAGGAGACATTGGGGGCCGATTAAGGGAAATCGGCCAAATAAAAAATAAAAAAAAACATTTTTGGAACAGCCGATGCAAGGGCATCGACTTCAGAATCGAGAGACAGCCGATGCGTAGCCATCGACTCTAGTTGAATTGTGCGATTTTTATCGAGTCTCCACCAAGTCCAGGCCAGCGGCGGTGCCTTCTGTTGCTTCGAGAGAATAAAACAATGGAAATTTCTCCAGCTGCTTCGAGCCGATCCGGGCTTTAGCGCATTCTCTCTGATATTCTCGCCTCGAGTAAGGCTCGGGGGCAGCGAGGCTTGAACAAGGCTCGGGGGCAGCAGGGCCCGGTGAATGCTCTGTTTTACCTCGTCTAAAGAACCGATGAGGGTACCATCGGCTGATCCTTCATTGCAACCTTCTTCACAATGATGGGTACCGAAAAGGATTATTGGGTTTGGTTGGAAAAGTTCGAAGGTTTTCCTGAAAATCCGAGCATCTTCCACCAGATTTAGAAAAATCATCAACTCGAAGAAGAGAAGGGTGAATTTCAAAGGACCGATGCGGTGCGATCGGTTCATTACGCATTGACAAAGGGGACGGATCGGCAAGGTCAGTAGAAGAGAGAATCGGCTCAATTAAAAGGAATCGGCAAAATCAAGATTGGGGAAAAGTTCTTCATTGATTAAGATGAGATTTCTTACATAAAGAGCTAATTGCTCTCAAGAGGGAAATACTAGGGGATCCATTGCCCCATCTACTACTACTGGCCCTATTCTAGAGGTCCTATCTATGGGCCATCACTGCCCTCGTCGCCGCCGTCGTCGCCACTATCGGCGCTGCTCCCGGCGGGCTCGTCGTCGCTCCAATGGCCGCCGACCGGGCCCTCGTTGTCTTCATCTTCTTCGTCAGCGTCGTCCTCGTCGCTGTCGAAGTCGCTAAGATTGCCCGGCCAAGGGCGGAACCGCTTGGCCGGCGGCTCGTCGGAGGAGCTCTCGTCATCGTCCTCCTCCTCCTCTTCCTGCTCCTCCTCCTCCCCGGAAGAGGTGAAGTCGCGAGGAGAAGCTGTCGTCGTCACTCCCCTCCTCCGTTTCCCCAACGGCGAGGAAGCGGAGGTCGCTCTCCCCGTCCGTCGAGGACTGGTCGTCCTCGGACCAGATGGAGAAGTCGTGGTCTGACTCCTCCCCGGCCGCAATGGCGCGGCGGGTGTTGGCCGCGTGGACCGCCGCCGCGTTGTACTCCGGCGTCGGCTCACGGGACGTGGAGGATTGGCTGGCAAGATCCGATAGGGCAGAGGAGGAAGAAGACATGATGGCGCAGGAGGATTTTTGGGCTGCTAATGCGAGGGGGATGCAGAGCAGAACTGTTCATAGCGGTTAAATAAAAGGGGATGTGGTGAAAATTCAATGCCACAGCAGTTTCCGAGGAAGTGGTGTTTGAAAGAAAGAGAAAAGACCGCCAAATCACGCGGAGAAGTTGAGAAGGCAAGTCATCATGGTGACGGATACTGCGACGGTTCTGCCACGACATGACCCGACGAAAGAAAGCGTAATGATTTTGGAAATACCATTTCCAAAACCAGGGGGGCATGTGTTATCACCAGAATTTAACCGGGTCAGAGGTGGGCCGCAATCAAGATAGGCTTAAAGGAAGTATACATGGAGGATTACGTGAATCGGCCTTTTATACCAAGTTGGGCTTAATTGCCCGTGTATCTGTAACATATTAGATCGTATTTTAGTTTAGAGATAGAATCTTACTCGTGCACGGTTAGTGCACGCCCTCATTAGAGAGTCCGCTGGACTATAAATATGTATCTAGGGTTTATGGAATAAACAACAACTCACGTTCAACCCCAAAACAAACCAATCTCGGCGCATCGCCAACTCCTTCGTCTCGAGGGTTTCTATCAGGTAAGGGACATGCTGCCTAGATCGCATCTTGCGATCTAGGCAGCACAAGCCCCACGTTGTTCATGCGTTGCTCGGTCTGAAGCGCTTTTGATGGCGAGCAACGTAGTTATCATTAGATGTGTTAGGGTTAGCATTGTTCTTCGTTTAAGCATGCTTACGTAGTGCAACCCTTGCATATCTAGCCGCCCTCACGCCTATCTTAGGTGTGGGGGCGGCACCCCGCTTGATCATTATTTAGTAGATCTGATCCGTTACGATTGCTCCTTGTTCCGCAAGGATTAGTTTAATATCTCGCAATAGTTAGGCCTTACAAAGGGGGAGGATCCAGTGGCACGTAGGGTGGCGTTCGCAAGTCCTAAACGAGATGTTCCGACGATCAACTTCATGTTGGTTTTTAGGCCTTGTTTAGGATCGGTTTACGAGCACCGTGCGTGGCCGCGAGGCCCAACCTGGAGTAGGATGATCCGATTATGCGGTGAAAACCCTAAATCGTCGTAGATCTCATTAGCTCTATCTTGATCAAGCAGGACCACCAAGTATTCGTGCACCCCGTACGAATCATGGGTGGATCGGCTCTTTGAGCCGATTCACGGGATAACCTGAGAGCCGATCGAGGCTCGTATTTAATGTTTACATGTATGCCCTGCAGGAAACTAAGCGAGGCATCCCCATCACCTTCCTGACCAGGTATAGGTCAGGTGGCACGCCCTTGCACTTCGCCTCGCCGCGTGTGACCAGAAGAGCATTGCGGGCCGTCGCTCGGAGGGGTCTCAGCCAGCCGCAGCTCTAGGCTCTTCCCGGCTCTACGGTGTTGACAAGGCCGCTGCCCGCCGGTGGGTTTTGGCAGTCAACACGGTCACAGTATCCCCCTCTGGTGAATCTCCGGCGAGGTCTCCAGTGAATCTCTAGTGAGTCTCCCGACCTACTCCATCTGACATGTATTTTTATTTTTTGTATTTACGTGAACTGTTTTTGCTTCAATGAAGCAAGGATTTTTTTTGTTGCAACGAAACAAAGTCTGAACGGGTCGCAACACTCCTTCTATTTTAGTCGAACATTTTTTGCTTCAATGAAACAAAAGCGGGAGGTTTTTGTTGCGATGAAGCAAAGTCAAAATTTTAGGTGAAAGTGGACACGTGTCACGCATGCAAGCAGGAGGCTAGAAAGTTTAAAGCCTCCGTAGGATTTCTAGTACTGCCCCTAACTTAAGCATGTTTTTCTCTCTCCTCTGGCCCAACAATCATCCTACGTCAGCACTGAGACGTACTAGTGCTTTTGGTACTTCGTCAGCACTGCCGGTATGGAAGACACTATGGAATTTAAATGTACCGGCGAAGATAAAAATACACTGTTGGAGGTCTCTCCTAGGAGCTATACCTTGCAACGGAGTTCTTGCAAACAGGCATATGCAGCCGAGCTCACAGTGTCAGCTTTGTCGCACGGATTGTGAGAGCATTAGGCATGCTTTTTTCATCTGCCCTCGGGTCCAGGAGATATGGAACTTTTTAGGCATGGGTGAGCTGATTGCACAAGTATGCAACTTCGAATCAGAGGGAGGCTCAGCTCTTGAAGTGCTTCTACGCAACAGATCAGTCAAGGCTCCACTGCTACCTGATGTGGACAGGAACGACCTTATAGCTACTGCTGTTTGGTACATTTGGTGGGAGAGACGGAAAGCTACTCATGGAGAAGTGGTGCAAGCTCCAGCCAGAACGGCACAGGCAATATCTACCTTGGCTCTTAATTTTTCACGAGCAAAGAAAAAGAAGGAAGGAATCAATAGACACGGCTGGATAAGACCGAGAGAAGAATTCGTGAAATTAAATGTTGATGCTGGCTTTAGCTATGAGACAGGCTCAGGAAGTATGGGGGCAATTATCAGAGATGACAAAGGCTTTTTTCTGGCGGCAAGCAACCGTGGCATTCCGTTTGTATCTGATCCATCGACGGCTGAAGCGATAGCATTGCGTGATGGACTACTGCTAGCTAACAGAATGGGATGCAACAGAATAGAGGTAAACTCTGACTGCTCTGATGTAATCGAAGTCATGAGAAATGGCGGCAATTCTCTTGGTCCAGCGGCGGCAATATACGAGGAATGTACTCTTCTTAGCCGTAATTATACTGAGATAGTTTTTTACCACTGTCCTAGGGAAGCAAATGTGGCTGCACATATATTAGCTAGTCAATCAGAGGGTACTCAATCGATTGTTTGGATTGAAGACCCTCCTGATTATATCATCTCTGTACTAGCAAATGATGTATCTGTGATGGCAAATTAATAAAGCAGGTCATATTGGTTCAAAAAAAAAAATCATCCTACGTGACTTTGCCAAATATATAGTCTCATTGTACATTGCCCTAGAGTGCACCAATCTAGTAGCTAATAATCTAGGTATGCCCTTTTCAAAAGCGCAACCGCATGAATAATCTAAACGTTGCTGCTAATTTAACACACATAATTAAAGATATAGAGGCTTTATCACACCCACGAATCCTGATCATAACTTCCCTCGTGCATGTATATATCGGTAGAAAGAATTACATGCTAATGCAATTTTTTTCAGGGGAGGGGGCATTGGCCCCCCTTTGCCTCAGTTTAAAGCTCCAACACGATTGGATTTGCGGTTACCATGGTTAATGGTATATGCCCAGTGAACAATACAAAACAACAAATATGATGTATTGTAGTATATCAAAGGCTCTTGTATGATCAAGAGATAAAAAAAAGTATTACGTACATTGTAACAAATCCATTATTCAGTCACAGCTGTATGTGAGGGTGTGAAACAGGTGTAGTTGCAAGCATAGGGCCCCAAAATTTACTAAGTCTAGTTACTATTACTGTTAAGCTTTTTCAAAGAAAAAAACAATAATATTAGTACTACTTGTGTCTATAAAGAACTAAAGTCTTTATGCCACTCACACTGCAAGGATATTATAGAGTAAGTATAACGTAATATAATACGAGTAGTATATGATAAAAGTAAAACAATGATACTTCCTCCATACCCGTTTACAGGGCAATTACACATTTGAAGAAAAAAGTTTGACTACAAATTTAGTTAACAAAAATAAGATATGTGCCATAAAAATCATACCAGTGGAAACTTCTTTTGAATATGAATCCAATAATATAATTTTTGTGGCATATATCTTTTTTTTGTTGACTAAATTTGTAGTCAAATTTTTTTCTCGAAATGCGTAATTACCCTATAACCGGTATGGAGGGAGTAGTATCTTAAAGATATCTTTTAATAGTATATAAACATGGTGACATTTATGATGGACCTATCCTCATTAAAAAATCATATTGGGCGCCATTATATCATACAATATCATAATATGATATTGCTACTACTATTCTTTCTTTTTTTTCTTAACTGCAACACAACCTCATCATTTTTTTACTTATATGACATTGCATCGTGCCAACTATGATACTAACATTGGGGGAGGCCTTACTCATATTGCACAAAAACTAACATGTTAAGATTCTTTTGAGATAGATTTGTACCACATGCAGCGGGGGTGGGAGGGGGGTGGGGGGTACCACCAAGTTATTATAATATATTTCAATTTTTATATACTTGGTATTGCATACAATATTTTGATCCACATTTCGACCATATGTGTACTGCTCCCTCCATTCTTACGGTATGTGCATTATTTTTTTTCCAGGGTTTTCGCCGAATTTTGATATGCATATTTACCACATGGGTAGGAGTAGGGGGTTTGGTTTGGGGTACTGCCAAGTTATATCACAATTTTTACCTGCTATTGCATACAAAACTTGTATCCATATTTCTACCAGATTGGTACTAGTAAGTGGGTGGGGGGGAGGGGGAGCTTCTTTGGACTCAATATTAAGCCCCGACAAAGTTTTGCCTACCGAGTGAATAATTTTACAGAGGGAGCTAGTATTTGTAGTACCTTAATAGGTTGCTACTATTAAGTTATATTACAATTTGGCTATACTTGACCATGACATGCAAAATTTTGATCAACATTTATACCACATGGGTAGCAGTAGGGGGTTGGGATAAAGGACACACATACCGCTTAGAGGGGGTTTGAATAGGCAGTGTAAAACTTTTACGATGTTGGTTTGAAGAAATGCGGAATAAAACTAGCATTTAAATCGTCAAGCATAAAACCTATATATACTACGTTTTGTTGGAGATATGCCCAAGAGGCAATAATAAAAGTGGTTATTATATATCTTTATGTTTATGATAAATGTTTATATACCATGCTATAATTGTATTAACCGAAACATTGTTACATGTGTGTTATGTAAACAACAATGAGTCCCTAGTAAGCCTCTTAACTAGCTTGTTGATTAATAGATGATTAGTTTCATAATCATGAACATTGAATGTTATTAATAACAAGGTTATATCATTATATGAATGATGTAATGGACACACCCAATTAAGCATAGCATAAAGATCACGTCATTAAGTCATTTGCTATAAGCTTTCTATACATAGTTACCTAGTCCTTTCGACCATGAGATCATGTAAATCACTTATACCGGAAAGGTACTTTGATTACATCAAACGCCACTGCGTAAATGTGTGGTTATAAAGGTGGGATTAAGTATCCAGAAAGTATGAGTTGAGGCATATGGATCAACAGTGGGATTTGTCCATCCCGATGACGGATAGATATACTCTGGGCCCTCTCGGTGGAATGTCGTCTAAATAGCTTGCAAGCATATGAATAGTTCATAAAGAGACCACATACCACGCTACGAGTAAAGAGTACTTGTCAGGAGATGAGGTTGAACAAGGTATAGAGAGATACCGATGATCAAACCTCGGACAAGTAAAATATCGCATGACAAAGGGAATTGGTATCGTATGTGAATGGTTCATTCGATCACTAAGTCATCGTTGAATATGTGGGAGCCATTATGGATCTCCAGATCCCGCTATTGGTTATTGGTCGGAGAGAGTTCTCAACCATGTCCACAT
The DNA here is from genome assembly GCF_022539505.1 of Lolium rigidum. Classification (NCBI taxonomy): domain Eukaryota; kingdom Viridiplantae; phylum Streptophyta; class Magnoliopsida; order Poales; family Poaceae; genus Lolium; species Lolium rigidum. Next base: position 244,368,806 of record NC_061509.1, on the reverse strand, counting down.
AGTTCGCGAACCGTAGGGTGACACACTTAAGGTTTGATGTCGTATTAGTAGAACTTGAAAATGGAATGGAGTTCGAAGTATTGTTCGAAGTCTCGGATGGGATCCCAGACATCAAGAGGAGTTCCGGAGAATAAGATTCATATATAGGAAGTCATTTTATAAGTTTGAAAATGATCCGGTGCATTTATGGAAGGTTCTAGAAGGTTCTAGAAAAGTCCGGAAGAAATCACTTTGGAAGGCGGAGTCCCGAAGGGACTCCACCACCCATGGCCGGCCAACCCTAGAGGGGGGAGTCCAAGGTGGACTCCACCAAGGGGGCCGGCCACCCCCCACATGGAAGGGTGTGAATCCCACTTGAGGTGGGAGTCCCACCTTGGGTAGGTTTCCCTACAACATGGAAGGTTTTGGGTTGGGGTCTTATTCGAAGACTTGTAGTCCAACACTTGGGGTTCCACCTATATAATGAGGGGCCAAGGGGAGGGGCCGGCCACCACAACACTACCACCTTGGTCGCACCCCAAGGAGGCCGGCCACCCCCTCTCCCAAACCCTAGCCGCCCCACTCCTCCACCTCTCCCGCAACGCTTAGCGAAGCTCTGCCGGAGTTCTCCATCGCCACCGCCACCACGCCGTCGTGCTGCCGGATTCAAGGAGGATCTACTACTTCCGCTGCCCGCTGGAACGGGGAGAAGGACGTCGTCTTCATCAACACCGAACGTGTGACCGAGTACGGAGGTGCTGCCCGATTGTGGCACCGTCAAGATCTTCTACGCGCTTTTGAAAGCGGCAAGTGATCGTCTACCGCAGCAACAAGAGCCTCATCTTGTAGGCTTTGGAAATCTTCAAGGGTGAGTCTCGTTCATCCCCTCGTTGCTCCCGTCTTCTAGATTGCATATTGGCTTGGATTGCGTTCTCGCGGTAGGAAATTTTTTGTTTTCTATGCAACGTATCCCTACAGTGGTATCAGAGCCGTGTCTATGCATAGATGGTTGCACGAGTAGAACACAATGGTTTTGTGGGCGTTGATGCTTATGTTGTCTTTAGTTTGAGTACTTTGCATCTTTGTGGCATAGTGGGATGCAGCGGCTCGGGCTAACTTTACATGACCGCGTTCATGAGATTTGCTCCACGCTCGACATGCAACTTGTATTGCATAAGTGGCTTTGCGGGTGTCTTGTCTCTCCTACTATAGTGAAGATTCAATTTACTCTTCTATTGACAACACTAGTATCACCGTTGTGGTTCATGTTCGTAGGTAGATTAGATCTTACTCGAAAATCCTAAACCACGTAAAATATGCAAACCAAATTAGAGACATCTAACTTGTTTTTGCAGGGTTTGGTGATGTGATATGGCCATAATGTGATGATGAATATGTATGAGATGATCATTATTGTATTGTGGCAACCGGCAGGAGCCTTATGGTTGTCTTTAAATTTCATGTTGAGTAGTATTTCAAAGAAGTTGTAATAGTTGCTACATGGGAGAACAATCATGAAGACGGCGCCATTGACCTTGACGCTTACGCCGACGATGATGGAGATCATGCCCGTTGATGATGGAGATCATGTCCGTGCTTTGGAGATGAAGATCAAAGGCGCAAAGACAAAAGGGCCATATCATATCACATATGAACTGCATGTGATGTTAATCCTTTTATGCATCTTATTTTGCTTAGATCGCGACGGTAGCATTATAAGATGATCCCTCTCACTAAAATATCAAGATAATAAAGTGTTCATCCTTAGTAGCACCGTTGCCAAGACTTGTCGTTTCGAAGCATCTCGTGATGATCGGGTGTGATAGAATCAACAAGTGCATACAACGGGTGCAAGCCAGTTTTGCACATGCGGATACTAAGATTGTCTTGACGAGCCTAGCATGTACAGACATGGTCTTGGAACACGTGATACCGAAAGGTAGAGCATGAATCATATGATTGATATGACGAACACTTTGAGTGTTCGCCATTGAAATTACATCTTGTCTCGTGATGATCGGACTTGGTGTGGTGGATTTGGTTCGTGTGATCACTAAGACAATTCGAGGGATATTGTTTTGAGTGGGAGTTCACCTAGATTTTTAATTTTGTTGAATTAAAATTTGAACTCAATTTGTCATAAACTTAGTCTAAACTATTGCAAATATATGTTGTAGATATGGCTTTCCCAATCAATTTTAACTAGTTCCTAGAGAAAGAAAAGCTTAAGAGCAACGGTAGCAACTTCACCGACTGGTTCCGTCATGTGAGGATTTTCCTCGCTGGCGGAAATCTGCAATATGTGCTTGATGCACCGCTAGGTGACCCTCCTGCAGAAACTGAAATCGATGAAGTAAAGAATGTTTACGCGACTCGGAAAACTCGGTACTCTCAAGTTCAGTGTGCCATCCTATGTAGTCTGGAAGCCGATCTTCAAAAACGTTTTGAGCACCACGATCCTCATGAGTTGGTCAATGAGCTGAAAGCTATCTTTGAAACTCATGCGGCCGTGGAATGCTATGAAGCATCGAAACACTTCTTCGACTGCATGATGGAAGAAGGCAGCTCCGTTAGTGAGCACATGCTCGCCATGACCGGGCATGCGAAGAAACTCGGTGATCCGGGAATAGTGATTCCTAACAGATCGGGGATTAATCGTGTCCTTCAATCACTGCCACCTAGTTACAAGAACTTTGTGATGAACTACAATATGCGAGAACATGAACAAAGAGTTACCCGAACTCTTCGCCATGCTGAAATCTGCCGAGATTGAGATCAA